>NC_135305.1:100456388-100731388 GCF_048772815.1 Callospermophilus lateralis
CTGACAGCTGTGTGGCTGCCATGCAGTCAGCCAGGCTGTGTTGCCGTCCGCGTCGGCCCGTTAGGCCCAACTGCTTGCATCATTTCAGGCTCTGAGGCTTCCACCGACATGTGTGCACAAAGAATAACAACACCGCTTTAAAGAAAATAAGAAATTACTCTATTCAGAGCCAAATATGAATGATCATGGTCCAGGAAGACACGTTTGAGTTGCCCTGAATGACACGTTCTTTCATGAAAGATGTTACATGGAGCTTATACAAAGAAGGCCATGCATAAATACATTCCATAAATCCATTGGTGGGCAGTAGGTAGGTGGGCTTCAGCAAAGGGGGAAATTTCTTCCATAGGTTTCAGAAATCATAACATTCTTAGATTTGGGGTTGGTGAAGGCTAGAGGGCTGTTAAGCCTAAGGATATATATTCCAAAAGGTTTATCTAATAGTCATGTGGAGGTTAGGTCATATACAAAGGTTATGAGTAAGTAGCTATTTTTCTAAAGGGCTTAAGATATCCCAATAAATTTGGGTTCTCAACCTGCAGCATTCCATCTCTCCACAATCATCATGCTCTCCCCAGCCAAGGTCAGATACTCTGCAGGTCTTTATATGGCATATGGCTTCTTCAGAGAACTTCAGGTTTGCATGCTTTTGTTTGAGGAATGTTGGAGTTGTTCTTCCTACTCTTCCTGGACCTTCTGGAGTAGCCAGTAGCAGAGGAGGAGATGGGAGAGAGGGTAGAGCAGGGGGCTCCTCTGTTACATTGTACCACTTATTGTACTTCTAGAAGAATTTTTACTCCTGAGAAAAGTTACCTGAATTATCAGTATCACTAAGGCTGATTCCTTTGAGAGGGGCTTGTATATGCTAAAAAGTCCTACCCTCCCAACAAAATAAATGAACAGAACAAGGGGTGTCCTGACCTATGGGACCTGGGTGGGAATAGAAATTCCCAGTGCAAAAATGTTCTTCTTGTCCCATGTGGCTGAATCTCTTTAAAATTAAGAGGTATCTATTAAATGACTAGGCCTCTGTCTCATTGTTAAGATTGTAAGGACTTTATTCTGTTTTATTAATCTGAGAACTGGGGCTCAGATTTTTAAACATTTTGGGAAAGGTAATGAGCAAATCACAAGGTAGTGGTGGGTGGGGCAGAGCCCAGGCAAAGCCCTGCGTTGTCTCCCTTTGTGTCCTGTCCTCCTCAGAGCACAAAGGCTCACTCAGGTGTACTTTACAGAAAACTGAGTTAAATGTTCCAAAGGGATGTGAAGATTCTAGCAGGGCTCTTGCTGTTTCAGAACAGAAATGTCAAAAGTGGATTCTTAGAAAGAGAAAAACCTGAGAGACATCTATCAAGAAGAAAGAGAGCTGGCACACATGAGTGGTATGAGGGACAAGAAGAGGCCGGCTGCAGACAAAGCAGTGACCCAAAATAGATAATAGAGAGATGCTAAGAATAACCTTTTGCCTGCATATTCGAAAACTTAGACAAAATGGACAAATTCCCAGAAACGTGTCAGTTGCCAAAGATGATCTGAAAAGAAAAAGAAAGCCTGAAAAATCTTACAACCATCAAAAACACTGACTCAGTCTTTTTACAGGGTTACAAAAATGACAGCAGGCCCTGAAGGGTTTGCAGATGAGTTCTGTTTTTTTTTTTCTCCCGTACCAGGTATTGAACCCAGGGATGCTTGCTTAACCACTGAGCCATCTCCCCCATCCCCTTTTTATGTTTATTTGGACAGGGTCTCACTAAGTTGAGACTGGCTTTGAACTCAAATTTCTCCTGCCTCAGCCCTCCTAAACTGCTGGGATTACAGTTGTGCACTACCATGCCGGCCTGTCGATGAGTTCTGTACAACTTGGAGGAAGATGTCATTCCAACTGGATCATGCACAGGATAGGAAACTGATTCTCTGAGTTCCATGGGACCTTGCTTGAGCTGGGGTGGGGGTGGGTGGAGCGTGAATCTAACAGGAAGCTCAGATGTACACGCCTGTTTCCCTTTCCAGTTTTCATTAGTGGCCCCTCTTGGGCTCTGTGCTTCATGTGCCTGAGTGGACTGGGAGGGAGTCCCTTAGCTGCTTGTCCCCTTTTGGTGTTGCTAATGCACTGGGCTCTAGGAGAGAGAGGGGCAGGTGTGCCACTTGGTTGGGACCTGACTCCCTTGTGTAGTTCATCCCACAGTAGCCAGGACACCGTGTTAGTGGAATTGAGGCCCCAGTGGCCCCAGAAAAGTATTGGCTCGGGTTGACCTTAGATCTCCTGATTCCTGGTCAGATGCCTGGAAGGGGAGGTGACTACCTCCATTACGTCTTTTTTGAGCAGTCCCTGCCTGGCATTCTTTCTACCTGAAGTAGTCAGCATGGGTGTGGTGGGGCACCCTCCTCTAGCCTGGATGCTGCACCTTATCTATACACGCAGTGCTGAGTCCTTTGGCAGGACTGTCCAGGGGTCCTCTGACTCCACAGCCCTCCAGTATTCCTTTACTGCTCTGTGATCAGCCTTGCCACATTGTTTCTGCCACTTATGCTTCGGAATCAGACCTGTAGAAGCCATGGGGATCCAGTGTCACCTCCTTGTTCTTCCATGGTGGGGGCTGTGTGTTGTCAGGAAGAGACCAGAGCTGGTTGAATCCTTGGTCTCTAGGCAAGGGGGCCTGTGGGGATCCCAGCCATCCACCTCCTATGTTGTGTTTCTCATTTGTCTTAGGCCTATGTGGTAATTGGAGGTGGTGGCCAACATGCTGTTCCTGGGACAGTCCTCTTGGTTCTCCTCTTGATGGCAAAGCCCAGACACAGGAGCCACTAGGATAACATAGAGGCGTGGTGTGGCTGGGAAAGAAGGATCCCTTGAGCCCCAGGGTCTCTATCCTTGGCCTACAAATAGCCACCTTCTTTCTGTGTATTCCCTGTGTGCACATCCCTCGGATCTCGGTCCAAATCTCTTCACCAGTCAGACTGGATTAAGGCCCACTCCAGTGACCTCATTTTAATTTAATTACTTTCTTAGAGGCCCTGTCTCCAAATATGGTTACAATGGGGGGTTGGGATTCAACCTATAAATTTGAGGGAGGGAAAAATTCCACCCACAACATGTCCCAAGCCACGTGATACTCTGTCATGTAAAAGTCAAGTACATGATCCAAGAATGAGGAGATGCTGGCTCTGAGCCCTGGGTGTGGGTGGAGTGCAGAGTACCTGTTCTTGTCCCTAGATGGCCAGGCACAGAGATAAGGAGCAAATCTTGGCTCCTGTGCAGCTGGTGGAGAAGCCACCTTGGCTGAAGACTGGACCCTTTCTGTTGGTTCCCCCCTCCCTCCTGCTCTAACCTGAGATGTGCTACATGGTGGCAGAAGGAGCAGGAATCCAAGCAGGCTGTCTTCTTGATCCAGATAGGTGGTGACTGTGAGCAGCTCATTGGCCATCCTGAGCCTGGGACTCACCAGCTTGAGTACAGATCTGCCCCTTCCTCAGGATTTTCTCCTCTCAGCCTAGGGTGCCCTGCAACCTACTTGGGTCTGCTGTCCCTATGGATGGAGATGTCCTTTCTCAGTACTCCAAGAACTTTAAAAAGGGTTATTCTTAGTGTTTCTAAGGTCTTTTGGGTTTCCCTTAGTATTGATCTTCTCACCTGGCACAGTGATTGGCAGAGGTCTTGTCATGAATATAGGTGGACCAGGAACAAATTCCATCTGAGGAGGATTCATCCTCTGGTCTCCTTGGCCCAGCTCTCCTGGGGCCTCTCTGTTTGCAGATCTCACACACCCACGGTTGTTGACCTTGGCAGTAAGCTGGGGTGAGGGGCGGGGTGAGGACAGTGGAAGACAGACCTTGCTCTTTGACATGTCTGGCTTGGAGCTGGTGTGAGAAGAGAGGGTCCTGATCTCAGCCAGCAGGGCAGGTGGAGGACAGTGGCTGAGGTTGCTTGCCGGACGGGGGGCAGAGAAGGGAATACCCAGCTGGTTCCTCCAGATATGGAGAAGCTTCCAGAAATGACCAGTTCTAAGAATCAAGGAGGTTCTGACTGGACCAAGGAGGAAAGTCAATCCCAGGTGCAAGTCTATGGTGGGGTATAGGTGGATCTTGGGCAGTGTGGGTAATCAGTACCGCGGCCTTCAGGGAGTTGACTCAGAGAACTCTTGGCAGCCTGGCTGGACAGAAGACTGAGGGTCTGGTGTGTGAGGGCAGGGGAGATGCAGATGGACACTGATGTGCTGCCCCTCCTGTTTTGGACAGCCATCCCCTGCCTCCTCTAGGCACCTTCACTCCCATTTTCCCTATGCATTTGGGTCTGAGTCTTCAGCATGACCTCCCACAAGCACCTGACTGTTCTGAGTTACCTGGGAAGATGGATCTCATCTGTGGGGAATCAGCTGGACGATGTTGCCCTGATGTGGTCTCCAGCCACCATAGGCACTGGTGAGAGATGCAGCAGATGATGCCCTGCCCAGACCTACTATAAACTTCAGCTCTATCACTGAATCTCAGAAGGGGTGTCTAAAGAGGGTCCCAGGTGCTTATACACAGACTTCCATAGCAAGCACCTGGCACGGATTCTGGCAGCATATGCCCTCTGTGGAGTGTGCTGTGTGGAGGAGTATGATCAGAGGTTTAAGGGGTATGTAAGAGTTTGCCAGATAGAGGCAGGTGCCATTCAGGCAGCAGACTGGGGGAGGTCATGTGTTAATTTGGGGAAAGGATGGCCAAGTGCCTGCCTAGGCATGAGCTCTGCCTTCCTTCAGCATGGAGATGATAGGGATGTGGGTTAAAAGGACAGTTCCACCAAGACCACCTGGGGTCCTCAGGATGTTTATAGCCCCACCCTGAGGGTCTGGCCATGGGATCTGTGCCTGTCACAGCTGGAGAGCACAGGAGTGAGAGAGCACAGATCCTCTGCCACCCCCACAGCCTATGGGGGAAGGGACCCCCAGTTCAGCTTCCCCTTCCTAAGTGTGGAGGCAGGTTCCTCCAAGGGCCCTGCCTGTTCCTCAGATGCCACTACTAAATCAGAATTCTAAAAATAACACACAGCTATTTAAATCTCACACTCAATTTGTTATCCCAACAAGGTAAATGGAACGATTTTGAGTTCCCGGTGTGTAAGGAAATTTATTAAGAGAAAGAAAACTTTCATTTAAGTAATGTAGGATGGATTGCTAAACAGGCCGAGCCATTCTCATTACTCTTTTCAAAACACTGCAGTTGTTATTTATAACTTCATTTTTAATTCTATTTTTTATGGTTTTGCAGTTCTGGGAATTGAATGCATTGTTACTTAAACATCTTTGTTGATAGTTGACATGTAAAGTTTAATTGAAAGATCAAAAGCAGTTTCAATATTTATAGAATTATTTTTATATTGGATTATTATACAATAATCTTAATCCTATGTGTTTATTTTATTTGATATATATTTATAGATCTTAATCTTATTAATCATATTCTTACACATTAATCTTATTTAATAACCTTACACATTAATCTTGTTTAACATATATTAAACAATCTTAATATTATTGTATAGAATTATATAGTAATCATTAGAAGACAGGAATGATTGAAATCAATCAAATTGAGAATAAAAAAAAAAATTCCAAAGGATCAATGAACAAAGAGTTGGTGTTTTGAAAAGCTAAAAACAGGATTGACAAACCCTTAGCCAAATTAACAAAAAGAAAGAGAAGATTCAAATGAATAAAATAAGAATTGATAAAGGAAATATCACCCCAGACACTACTGAAATCCAGAGGATCATCAGAAACTATTTTGAAAATTTATACTTCAACAAACTAGAAAATATTGAAGATACTGACGGATTCCTAGAGAAATATGACCTACCCAAATTGAACCATGAGAAAATAGAAAACTTAAACAGATTAATATCAAGTAATGAAATGAAGCAGCTATCAAAAGCCTTCCAAAAATAAAAGCCCAAGAATGATGAATTCTCATCTACCAGATCATTAAAGAACCACTAATACCAATACTGCTCAAATTATTCCATGAAAAGGAGAGAAAACTGCCGAATTTATTCTATGATGCCAGTATCACCTTGATACTCAGAACAAAGACACATCAAGGAAAGAAAACTTGAGGCTGATATCCTTGGTGAATATAAATGCAAAAATTCTTAATATTAGCAAATCATATACACAAACACATTAAAAAGACAGTGCACAATGTTCAAGTGGGTTTCATCCCAGGGATGCAAGGTTGGTTCAACATATAGAAATCAATAAGTGTAATTCACTGCATATATTGATTAAGGGACAGGAATCACATGATTATCTCCATAGATGTAGAAAAAGCATTTGACAAAGTCCAATTCAACTTATGCTTATTCATGTTTAAAACACTAGAATAACTAGGGATAGAAGGAACTTACCTCAATATTGTAAATGCTATATATGACAAACCCAAGGTCAACATCATAATGAATGGAGAAAGACTGAAAGCATTTTGTTTAAAAACAGGAAAAGGACAAGGATGTCCACTCTCAACACTTCTATTCAAAATAGTCTTTGAAACTCTAGCCAGAGCAATCAGAAAAGAAAAGGAAATTAAGGTATACAAATAGGAAAGAAGAGCTTCAATTATTTCTGTTTACTGAGGACATGAGTCTATATTTAGAAGACCCCCCCAAAAACAAACTTCACCAGAAGATTTCTAGAGCTGATAAACAAATTTAGTAAAGTAGCAGGGTACAAGATCAACATATATAAATCAGTTGCTTTCCTATACTCCAATAATGAATCTGCTGGAAAAGAAATTAGGAAAACTATCCCATTTACAATAACCTAAGAAAAATACTTGGGAATTAATCTAATGAAAGAGGTGAAGAACCTCTACAATGAAAACTATAGAACACTGAAGAAAGAAATCAGAGAAGTCATTAGAAGATGGAAAGACCTCCCATGTTCTTGGATAGACAGAATTAATATTATCAAAATGGCCGAACTACCAAAGCGTTATACAGATTCAATGCAATTCACATCAAAATATAAAGATATTCCTCACAGATCTAGAAAAAGCATTTCTAAAATTCATTTGGAAAAATAAGAGAACCAGACTATTTTGAGCCTCAAAAAGAGTGATGCTGGAGGCATCACAATAGTGTGATACAAATTATACTACATAGCTGGGAGTGGTGGCACACTGCTGTAATTTCAGTGGCTTGGGAGACTGAATCAGGAAGATTGCAAGTTCAAAGCCAGCCTCAGCAATTTAGCAAGGCTCTTAGCAACTTAGTGAGCCCTGTCTCTAAATAAAGTACACAAAAGGGCTGGGGATGTGATTCAGTGGTTAAGCACCCCTGGGATCAATCCCTGGTACCACCCTCCAAATGTATTACAGAGCTATAATAACAAATATGGCATGGTACTTGCACCAAAACAGATGTGAAGACCAATTAAATAGAATAGAAGACACAGAGGCAAATCCACATAAATATAATTATCTGATAATAGGTATCTCCTATGTATATTCTTAGCATACATAGGAGAAAAGATAGACTTTTTAATAAATGGGCAAACTGGAAATCCTTATATAGAAAAATGCAACTGATGCCTATTTCTCCCCTGCATGAAAGTCAACTCAAAGTGGACCAAAGCCCTAGGAATTAGAATCTCTGCAACTGCTAAAATAAAATGTCAGCCCAACACTTCAGTATATTAGGACAGAAACTGGCTTTCTTAACAAGACTCCTAAAATGTAAGAAGTAAAATTTAAAAAATCAGTAAATGGGCTGGGTGTGGTGGTGCATATCTGTTATCCCAGCAACCTGTGAGGCTGGGGCAGGAGGATCACGAGTTCAAAGCCAGCCTCAGTAATTTAGTGAGGCCTTAAGCAACTTAGTGGGAACTTGTCTCAAAATAAAACATTAAAAAGGGCTGGGGATGTGGCTCAGTGGTTTCAATCCCTGGTACCAAAACAAACAAAAAATCAACAAGTGGGATGACATCAAATTAAAAAGCTTTAGCTCAATAAAGGAAACAAATAACCTGAAGAGATAGCCCACAGAATGGGAAAAGATCTTTGCTACCTGCTCCTCAGCTGGGGCATTAATATCCAGAATGTATAAAACATTCAAAAAATTTAACACCAACAAAACACATAAAACAAACTAATAAATGGGCAAAAGAACTAAACAGACATTTCTTAAAAGAAAAAATACAAATGGCTAACACATATATGAAAAAATGTTCAAGATCTCTAGCAATTAGGGAAATGCAAATCAAAACTACATTGAGATTTCATCTCATTCCAGTCAGAGTGGCAGCTATCAAGAACACAGATAACAATAAGTATTGGTGAAGATGTGGGGAAAAAGTTACATTCATACATGGTTGGTAGGACTGCAAATTAGTGCAGCCACTCTGGAAAGATTTGTGGAGATTTTTTTTTTTTTTAAAAACTAGTGATGGAACTACCATATAATTCAGCTCTTCCACTCCTTGGTATATATCCAGAATATAAAATCACCATTCTATACAGCCACATCAATGTTTATAGCAGCATAGTTCACAATAGCCAAGCTATGGAACCAACTTAGGTGCCCATCAACAGATGAATGGATAAATAAAATGTGGCATATGTACACAATGGAGTGTTATTCAGCCACAAAGAAGAATAATAAAATTATGGCATTTGCAGGTAAAAGAATGGTACTAGAGACTATCATGCTAAGTGAAATAAGCCAAACCTCAAAAGTCAAATGTTTTCTTTGATATGCAGAAGTTAGTCCAAAATAAAGAGAGACAGAGGGAGAGGGAGGAGAGGAAGAGAAAGAAAGGAAAAAAATAGGGGGAATTCTGTCAAAATGGAAGAAAAGATGTATGGAGTAGACTAGGGTATTGGGAAGGGAGGGAAGGATAGGATAAGGAAAGAATGGTAGAATGACTCTGACCTAACTTTCCTATATATGAATATACCACAGTGAATCTCACCATTACGTATATCCACAAGATACTATTAAAAAAACAAACCAACCATGAAATAGCAGAAATATCAGTAGATTATAAGGAAAGGTATGGGGGAAGGAGGAGGGAAAGGAGAGAGGAAGTACTAAGAACTGAATTAGAGCAAATCATATTCCATGATTTAATAAATATGTTAAAAGAATCCTCATGTTATATAATGAAAAATAAAAAAGAGAAAGATCATCCTAATCCTATGTTGACTTTATATACATGTATATATCTTAACCTTATTAATCTCAATAATATTAACCTTACATTTTAATCTTATTTAACCCATGTATTAAGTCATCTTAATATTATTATGTAGAACTATATATAATAATCTAATTTTAGAATATTTTTATTATTTCCCAAAGAAACCTTGTATCCATTAGCTGTCACTCCCCATCATGCCCCTACTGTCCCTCAACCATACCTAGGCTCCCACAAATCTGCTTTCTGTCTCTATGGATTTAACTATCCTGATATTTTATACAAATGGAAACATATAACATATGGTCTTTTGTGACTATAACTTTCCTTAGCATAATGTGTTTAATGTTCATCCAGATTGTGGTATGCATCAATACTTCATTCATTTTATGGACAACTACTTTTCTACTGTATGGATGTCCAATCATTCTAGCATTTGTTTAAAAACCATCCTTCCTCCATTGAATAACTTTTGGGCCTTTGTCAAAATTGGACAAATTTGTGTGGATTTCTTTCTTGATTCTAAATTCTGTTCCTTTGTCCATTGAGTTTATCCTTCTACTAGTACCACATAGTCTCAATTATTGTTTCTTTCTAGTAAGTCTGAAATTGAATACTGATTCCTTCCACCTCATTATTCTTTTTTTAAAAATATTTTTAGTTGTAAATGGACATATAGCCTATATTTTATTCATTTATTTTTATGTGGCTTTGAGGATCGACCTCACATGTGCTAGGCAAGCTCTCTACCACTAAGCTACAACCCCGGCCCCTTCATTATTCTTTTTTCAAAATTATGTTAACTGTGTATAATTCCTTTTCATTTCCATAGCAATTTTTAGAATAATCTTTCCCATGTCCATAAAGTCATTGCTGGGATTTTGATTGGTTTTGTATTAAGCCTGTTTATCACTTTGGAGAAAATTTGCATCTGTACTCTGTTGTCTTCCATGAATACAATATGAACATAGTATGAACATATAACATACTATTATGTTCTCTTTAATCAGTTTTGTAATTTTCAGCATAAAAATTCTATACATTGTTTTGGATTTATAGCTATATTTCATTTTTGAGCATTTGTAAATGGTATAGTATTTTTAGTATCAATGTCTGTTCATTTCTAGTATAGAGAAATGCCCCTGGATTTTGTAAGTTAATCTTGTATCCTATGACCTTTTGAACTCAATTATTTGTTTTAGACATGTTTTAGTATTATTTTGCCTTTGTAGCATTTTTTTTGCCTATGTAGACATCATATATTTTTTATTTCTTCCTTTTCAATCTATATGCCTTTTCTTACCTTATTGCACTGCCTAACCCTTCCAGTGTGATGTTGAATATGAGTGATGAGGGATGATATCCTTCCCTTGTTCCAAGTAAAAGCCCTGAATGTTCCATCATTAAGTATAATGTTAGCATTTGGGGGATGTTACTCAGGAAGTTCACTATTCCTATTTTCCTGAAAGTTTATCATGAATAGATGTTGTATTTTGTTACATTCTTTTCCAGTATTAATTGCTATGTATTTTTTATTCTTTATCCTATTGATGTGGTATATAGCATTGATTGATATCTCAATATCGAATTAGCATTGTGTTTTTGTCAGTTTATGCATTGCTGCGACCAAAATACCCAAACAGAACAACTTAGAGGAGGGGAAATTTATTTGGGACTCTTGGTTTTAGAGGTTCAGTCCAGCGGGGGCCAATATAAGGCAAGCACATCATGGCAGAAGGCCCAGTTAGGGGAAATTTGCTTAGCTCATGGTAGGATCAAGAAGCGGGTGTGTGTGTGGTGGGGAAGGGGCCACAGGGAAGATGCAACCTTCTAGGGCATGACCCAAGTGACCCACCTCCTGCAGCCATGTCCCACCTGCCAGATACCCAATTAGTTCATTCAAACTGGGAGGAACTGGATAGGTTACAGCTCTCACAAGCCAATCACTTTACCTTCGAACATTCCTGCATTAGCCCAGGAGCTTTTGGCATTCTTGAATTAAACGCATTTGTCAGGGTATATAATTCTTTATTTTTTTGTGTTGGTGAATTGCTGATACCTTGTCAAGCTCTTATAATCAATATTCATTTTTAAAGGGTGTTGGTGTTTTAGTTCTTCATTGAGTCATTTTTATGATGACTGTTATGAGGTCTTCATTAGCTGTTCTTGCGTCTCTGCCTTCATTGTGCTTGTTCTAGTTCTTGGTGTGATGAATGATAGACATTGGGGGTACATTGCATGAAGCTCTGAATCTTATTTGAACCTTGTGTTTGGATTAGTTTTCTTTGACATCACTCTAGCAGGGGAAGGGGAGCTACAGTCTCTTTATGCCAGGTTTAGGTTGAAGTCCAGGCTCCACACTCAGCTCCCATGACCCCCGTGAAAGGAGGGCTTCTCCTTCCTGCTGGGTACGAGGGTGACTGTCAGTCCCTATGGACCCCACTAATAGCTCTGGGATGGGGGAGGGGGAGCCAGGCCTGTCATTTCCATTTGGTGATAACAAATGCTCCTCCTCACTCTATGGGGTCAGTGGGGACTATAGGGCTCTCCTGCTCCTCCCCCTCCCCCAGCCCAGAGCTATTAGAGGGGTCCATAGGGAATGATAGTAACATTCCTACCCAGCAGAGGAGAAGCCCTCCTTTCACGAGGGTCCTGGAAGCTGAGTGTGGAGCCTGGATTTCAACCTCAACCTGGCATGAAGAGACTGTAGCTCCCCTTCCCCTGCTAGAGTGATGTCAAAGAAAACTAATCCAAACACAAGGTTCAAATTAGATTCAGAACTCATGCAATGTACCCCCAATGTCTATCATTCAGCACACCAAGAACTAGAACAAACTGGCTGTTCCCTCTTGGTCTGTGGGCTGGAGAGAGCATCTTTTGTTGAGCCTTCTCTTCATTTGTGCCCCCTGGTGTTTCTGAGTTGCCTACTTCTCCAGACTGGGTCTGGGACACAGGAGGCAAGCAGAAGGTCCTGGGAACTCCCACCTTGTTTCTTGGTCCTGGTTTTCTTCCTTCTTCCCTTCACCTGTAAGTCTTGTGATGTTTGATATGGAACCTCCAGGACTTTCAGTGGTCCTCAGTAGGAAAAACAGGGAGAAATACTTCTCCATCTTCCCAGAAAAGGGCCCTAATATAGTTGTCATTTAAATATCAAAACTTTATTAAGAATAGTACATTTGTTCTAAGCCACATTTTGATAGTTGAGATGAATGTGTTAAGGTTTTAACACAGCCTTTGCAGACACTGTAATACTCTGATTTCTGGTTTTGTGTCTTATTTTGTTGTTTAGAATTTATCAACGTCATCTTGAATTCCTAATGTTAATGTTTATTGTGTTTGGGGCTTCAGGGTCAGAGATTGGAAACTGATTGCAGGCATTATTTTTTTTCATGTGTACGAGTTACTTTGTATTAGGTGTTTTATTTTGAATCAGGGATAGTATGTGACATTATCAGATGTTTGCTTTGCTCCCATCTTTAGTTTTGGTTATTAACAGGTACTGGCTTTGGGTACTTTTTGTTAATCTAATGGAGGGGATTAATGCTGAGTTCTTGGCTGGAAGTACATTCTACCATTAGAAACTTCACAATGCCAGTAGCTTAAGCAAGTAAAGTAGCTCTCTGTTTTCATATATGCATTCCAGGGCAGGCACTCTCTGGTATTGTGCCAGGTCTGATCCATGAAACTCTTCCCAGTCTGGTCTTTCTGTTTAGTTCACCACCTTTGTCCCTACTGTGTGGCCTTCATCCTTGTGACTCAAGATGGTAGGTAGAAATCCAGCCTTTATGATTACCTCCCCAACAATGGGAGGGGAGAGAAGGGAGGAGCTGACTTTAAGGAATATTCCAGAGGCTTCCTGTGTTAGTCAACTTGACAACTTGAAATCGGTCTTGAAAATCAGGATTGGGTCCTTGTTCCCCTCAGTGTTAAAGATTAAACACCTGAGAAATGCCCAGGCAAGAAACAAGTTTTATTTAAGGAATACAACAGAGACTCCTCTGGAGAAGAGGGGGTTCAGAGCTGGTGCTTGAGGGGGTAACGATATCTTGCCCCTTTTATAGATTTCAGGTTTCCCTTCTTCTCATGCCTTTGTGGTCCAAAGGCAGGAAGAGAGCCTTCCAGGGGGTGTTGCCTGTGTTGGAAAGTGAGATCCTTCCCCTCCCTGGAGGATTTTGGTGATCTGATGATGGGAAGTGCTATCTATCTGCCCATTTCCTTTTGTTTGATAATCAGCTACCTGTTCTTTGCCCCGGTCTCAAACTTTCCATCATTATAATGAAATAACCTGAGATAACTTCCAAAGGGTTTATTTTGGCCCACAGTTTTGGAGGTTCCAGTTCAAGATAAATTGGCTCCATTGCTTTGGGCCTTTGGCGAGGCCACCCATCACGTTTGGGAGCATGTGGCAGAGCAAAAATTGCTCACCTCATTGCCAGGAAGCAAAGAGAATGAAGAGGAAGGGACAGGGCTTAACTGTTCCCTTCAAAGATACGTGAGCAGTGACTCAAAGACCTCCAAAGGCCTCTCCTCTCATAGGTTCCACCACCTCCCAACAGCACCACCAGGACCAAGCCTTTAACATATGGGCCCTTGGGGAATATTCAAGATCCAAACCACAGCACTCCCACATGGTCCTCGTCATCTGTCTCCTTGGTCACATCTAGCTGCATGGGAGACAGAAAATGTGGTCCTTTTGCTAGGTAGCTAAGAACCCTGAGGCAAATGAGGCCTTCATTGTGGTGTCAGCAGTAAAGTAGCTTGCTGGGACGGTAAGCCGATGGCCAGTGGCTGCCATAGCTACTTCTCCTAATACCCTGTATCGAAATCCAGCCTATGAAGTATCCTGTGCCAAGGGCTATGTGCAGGAACTGCTTAGGGCCCTTCTCTCTTTCCCTCTTGGATGAGAATCTAGGGCCCAGATGCCCCCTTTCCCTGGAGGTTGGTTCAGTCCTGTGGCCTGTGGTTCATTGTTGTCCTGTCTTCATTCCCAACTGTGCAGTGCAGTGAGGTGATGGTAAGACCAAGAACCCCTAGGACCTGCCTACAGGTGTATAGTGGGAGTGTTCTGGGGGCTGCTGGGGAGGTTGTTTCGAGGACATTGACTGTACAAGAAGGCATGGGATGGGTTCTGGGTGAAGGACAGTGCTTTACTTGGGTTGGGAGTATTTTCATACTTGGTAGTTGCAGGTGAGAGACAGATGGGAGATCAGTGAGCTGAATGCTGGAGTGATGGGGTGGTGTGCTGGTGGGAACAATGGCCTTGCAGTGACTGCCAAAGCTGTGTGAGGCTAAGGCCCAGCCTTTGGGTTCTGTGTACTCTCAGATGTTACCCTTACCTGTCAGGCATGATGGCACTGGGACAGCTTCACTAACTCCCCTGAAACCATTGAGTCAGTAATTGAAGCCAGGCCTCCTGGGATCCCGATGTGGGTCTCTCGGGGTTCTGCCCAGGGCTGCTCTGGTACTGCCTCCCAAACCTGCACCTGGCTTGTTGACTTGAGGAGCTTCTGATTCTCTCCATAACTCTGGGGCCATTGGAGCAAGCACTGAGCCTGCACTGTGCTTCCTCAGGGGCCTTTCCTGCACGGCCTTCCAAGTTTATGCAGCAGCTTCACTTTCCTACCTGGCTGGTGCTCTGGAGCCTCAGGTCAGTGACTGACGCTGCTCCTGGTCCATAGGAGCATGTCCAGAGTGAACACCACCTGGGTTCTCTCCAGCTCAGTATGGCCGGTTACCTACAGTTGTCCCTTTCTGAGAGCCACATTGGGGGCTGTGTCCCAGAGTCCCCTATCAAGGAAGGGACCTGACAGCCTCTTAGCACTAGACATGCTCCAGTTCCCACTCCCTCTGCAAAGGGACTTTCCTGAGGCTGTTCCGAGGCAGGGTGGCTGGAACATTGCATGTCTTCTCCCCTTGTGATCTAAGGTGGAGAGTGGTCATGAGTGATTCAGCCTCCTGCAGAGTCCCTTCTGGAGTGTCAGAAACCATCCACAGGAGTTTCCTGGGGCGCAGTAGAGGGTCTGTAGAACAACTTCTGGGCAGAACCCAGGCAGGTCTTGCTTGGACACATAAATTCAGCTCCATTTAGCCTCTGAGGGGGGTGGGCCGGGCTTCATCCTCCAAATTTTATATGGAAACAGCTCACCTGGAGGTTTCTCCTGTGTGTCCAGCATGTTTTCCATCATGGGATGACTGTACACATGTAGTGTCATCTGTGGTGTGGAGCAGAGGGGCAAGGCCTCCTGGCCACTTCCCAGAATCCACCTTGCGTTCGGAGTCTGTGTGCCTGGTGTCCTGATGGGTCCTGGGCACAAAAGTATGGGCACTTGTTCTCCTGGAAAAGTCAATTGGGATGGCAGCTGCTCCCAGTCAGGATGTGGGCTTCTACCCTGAAGAGTGGGTTGGAGTCTGGGAGCCCTGAGGGCAGCTTCTTTAGCCTGCACTAGCCTGGGAGACAGGGAAGGCAGGAATGAGACTTAGGTGGCTGCTGCTGAGGCTCCCCAGAGGGTGGGTGGACCACAGATCAGGAGCCTAGGAAGAAGGCTGCAGAGAGATGAGGCAGGGATGGAGCTTTGCCTCCTGCTCTTGTCCTTGTGTCCTCCCTTATCAATGGGATGTTTTATTTATTTATTTATTTATTTATTTTTAAATATTTATTTTTTAGTTTTTCAATGGACACAACATCTTTATTTGTATGTGGTGCTGAGGATGGAACCCAGCACCCCATGCATGCCAGGTGAGCGCGCTACCGCTTGAGCCACATCCCCAGCCCCTATTTATTTTTTTATGTGGTGCTAAGGATTGAACGCAGAGTCTCACATGTGCTAGGCAAGTGCTGTACCACTGAGCTACAACCCCAGCCCCTAAATTCCATTCTTTTAGTTTCCTCTCCAATGCAGTGTGAGAGGGGACGTGGGTGGGCCTGAAGGAAAAGCGGAGACCCTCACACCAAAAATCCAGCATGAGATTTCTCAGACACAGGGCTGTGCCCTGTGGGTCAGGGGCCCGTGGAGGCTAAGGTCGGGAAAGGATCCATGTTCCTGGAGAGAATCAAAGTCCTACTCACACTGGTGCAGATGAGGAAACTGAGGCCTTGGGAATGGCCCTCTTTAGGGTGGCACAGCTGTCCTTGAAAAATCCCAACATGGGGGATCTTAGAGGGGATCCAAGCTGTGCTTTCCAACTTGTCTGCAGTTTGAAATCAATTCATCTAGAGAATACCCACACAGCAACGTAGGTATCTGAGGGAACACACTGAGGATCAGCAGTAAACTGACAGACTTGGAAAGACTCAGAAATTCTGGTTACTGAAACAGACAGTGAGAGAGAATCAGTTATGAGCTTGCACATGTGCTGCCTAGACAGGGGAGGAGGGAGGGAAGCCAAAGAAAGGAGACAAAGAGGCAAAATGATAAGATTGCTTTGAAAATAGCAGTAGAAGAGAATATTAGACTGAACTTAGCTGACACAGAAGCCGCGCATTGTGACAGAAGTGTTCTGCTTTTCTCCGTTTTTCAGTAGAATACTGTGGCAGGAAGCCATTTTGTGAGGGTCTGCCTTAGTTGGCCGTGCTAGAAAAGCTAAACTCTGGTGTCCACTCAGTCCTGGAAGTGGTAGCAGTTTTGGCTCCAGAGAATGATTTTGAATTAGACTGAGAGATCAAGGGGAGCCTAGGACTGCTGAGAGCCAATGCCCATCATAGTGAGAGAGGAATCCGGGCTGGAGCAGAGCTGCTGTGGGACCAGAGCTGTGACAGGGTGCACTGAACCCGCAGCAGAGCTTTCAGGGCTTCCTCGGTGGAGCTGAAGGGTGGGATGTGAACTGTGTTAAGAGTACTAGGTGTGGACTCTGCCCCATGAACATGCAGTGCCCCCACCAGAGGTTTGGCCTCTGGGCTGTACAAATCCCCAGACCATCATGTTTATGCTTCCAGACGTATCTCCAGCATCTGGGCCTGACACAGAGCCACTAAGTGGACCAGCATACAGTCCTGGAAGTGGGAAGAAGTAAAGATTCCATGCCCCAACCTAACACTGAGCCTGTGTATTCAATTACCGCCTCCACACCCAGAGTCTTTCAGAAGTCATGCTTCTGTAGCTTGAATATTTGCCACACCCTCAATCCTTCACAGATTCTTAATCCAGAAGTCCTCAAAGAAAGGCTCTCTACCTTATGTATCCAGGGAAGGAGAAAAATCATAGTTTTGATATGAGTTGTATGGTAATTATTAGTTTTGATTCCTTCATTATTGTGATTGCATACTTTTATATAAAATCATACTTCAAAAAATTCGCTATTTCTCTTTAGTCCTTTTTATCTTCTTTCTCATTTTTATACCCTCCTATTTGTCCTTCTTCATCTTGTTTTCTCTTCATTTGTCCCTCCTCCTGCACTACTTTTTGGGGAGCTTAGACAAGAAGGATGAACCCTTAGCCGAAATAAGCAAAAGAAAGAGAAGACCCAGATTAATAAAATTAGAGACCAAAACACAAAACAAAAAAGAAGCTATTACAACAAAAGCCAGTGAAACCCAGAGGAATAACGAAATTGAAGACACAAGATAGGCAGAACTAATATTGTTAATATTAGTTAATATTAATATTAATATTAGTTAATGTTAATATTTATTAATATTATTTTACTAATAATATTATTTATAATATTATTATTAATGTTAATATTAGTTAATGTTAATATTACCAAAAGCAATCTACAAATGCAGTGCAATTTCTATCAAAGTGCCAATGATATTCTTTTTCTTATTAGAAAAAAGAATCCTAAAATTCATGTGGAAGAACAAAAGACCCTGGATAGTCAAAGCAATCCTGAGCAAAAAGAGCAATACTGGAGACATCATTATACCTGGACTTCAGATTATACTGCAGAACCATAGGAATAAAAATAGCAGGGTATTTGCATAAAAACAGACATGCAGACCAATGGAGCAGAATAGGCACAAACAAACCCACACTGATAACGTTGTCTGATTCTGGAAAAGGTGACAAGAAAAGGCAGCCTCTATAAGAAGTAGTGCTAGGAAAACTGGACATCCAGTGTTAGAAGAATGAAAATTATTTCCTGCCTCTCACCTTGTAAAAAAATCAACTTAAAATGGATCCAAGATCTAGGAATAAGACCAGAAACTTTGCAAGCATTAGAAGGAAAAACAGGGGCAACACTTCAACATAGGTGCAGGCAAACATTTACTGAATAGGACCCCTATGGCTCAGGAAATAGGAGGAAAAAATCAATAAATGAGATGGCATCAAATTAAAAACCTTCCGCACAACAAAGAAAACAATAGACTGAAGAGACAACCCATGAAATGGGAGGGAATCTTTGTCAGCTCCTCTTCCAACAAAGGATTGATAACCAGAATACATCAAAAACTAAAAAATTCAATATTCAAAAGTCAATTAACCCAATCATTAAATGGACAAATGAACTGAACAGGCACTTCTCAAAAGAAGTAGTACAGATGGCCAACAATTTTATGAAAAAGAGGTTCAATATCTTTAGCAATTAGGGAAATACAAGTCAAAACTACACTAAGATTCCATTTCATTCCAGTCAGAATGACAGTCACCAAGAATACAATTAACAATAAATGCTTGTGAAGATAGGAGAGTAGGGGGAG
Source organism: Callospermophilus lateralis (assembly GCF_048772815.1). NCBI lineage: Eukaryota > Metazoa > Chordata > Mammalia > Rodentia > Sciuridae > Callospermophilus > Callospermophilus lateralis. The sequence continues at coordinate 100,475,196 of NC_135305.1, forward strand.
GATGAGGAACTTATGCACTGTTGGTGCGAATGTAAATTAGTATAGTTACTGTGGAAATCAATATGGAGGTTCCTCAAAAAGCTAAAATTAGAACTATCATAAGATCCAGCTATACTACTTCTTGCTATTTATCCAAAAAGAATTAAAGTCAGCATTCTTTAGGGATACATGCATTCCTATATTTATTGCAATACAAACTTAAAAAACAGATTGATAGACCAATGGAGCATAATACTGAACATTATTACAGTAGCCAACTTAAGGTGTCCCTTAACGTATGAATGGAAAAAAAGAAAACACAATGGAGTTTTAGTCAGTCATAAAGAAGAATGAGATTATGCCATCTGCAGGAAAATGGAGCTGGAGATCACAATTTTGAGTGAAATAAATCAGACTCAGAGAAGAGACTCATGTTTTCTCTCATATGTGGAAGGTAGAGGGATATCAGGGAATAGAGGGATTTCATGAAAACAGAAAGGAGACCATTAGGGTAGAGGAAGGGGATCAGGAGGTGGAGAGTGGGGAAAGTATTTGAGCATGAAATCGGCCAAATAATGTTTTTATGTATGTCTGAATATACCACAATAAAACCCACAATTCTTTATGGTTAATAATGATTATTACTAAAATTAATATTATTTATCACTGATTTTTATAAAACCCAAACATTTTTTTGGGGGGGGGGGATTTTAAAAATGCCTTACCTCCATAGAGCAGGGAGAAATAAGGCAAAGGCCAGGAGAAAATATCACTTCATCCCCAAAGCTTTGTCTCTATGTTAGAACAAAGATCTGGCCAGTCTCTGCCTTGGGAAGAGTGACTTGTGAAAGCAATCTGAAGGACTCTTTCTGGACTGAATTGGGGCTGTGGAGGCTGCGAAGAGGGTCTGGGTAGGGGCTCAGGTCAGAGATGGTTGTCTTTTTGCAGCCATGATCCCACTGCACACTGAAGCTTGGAGAGCCCAGCAGGCCAAGACTCAGTATCTTGGCCCAAGGAGCAGTGTGCAGGGGCTGTGGGCAAGGCTGTGTGCTCAGGAGGTCAGGCCCTGCTCAGCCAGCATTCTTGGAGCCAGTTACTTGCTCAAAGTCCAGTTCTGGTGTGGGACCCACTGAGGCTCTGGGAACTGGGCAGTGTCTGCAGACCTGGATGCTTATAGGCTAAGCCTGAGGAGGGTCTATAGCTCCTCATGAAGGACAGCTCTTTAACCCATCCTTATCCAGGATGGTCTGAGGAAGAACTGGGAGTCCCATGTTGTCTGATGTGAACCTTCTTTCCTCTCTAGGAGCGGCTGCTTATGAGCCTCCTTCCCCGGAATGTTGCCATGGAGATGAAGGAGGACTTCTTGAAGCCCCCTGAGAGGATTTTCCACAAGATTTACATCCAGAGGCATGACAATGTGAGGTAGGGCTGGGCCTGTGGTGTAGAGGTGAAGAGGGAGATGGGCAGGGGTGAGGAAAGGCTGGGGGAGGTGGTGGGATGATGGAGGAGGAGAGGAGATGAAGGAAGCAGCCGGGAGATGGTGGAGGGAGGGAGAGGAGGGGTAGGGAAGGAGGTTGGAAAATCATAATAGTTAGGGGAGGAGTGGGGAGGTGTGGGCAGGAAGCCTAGGTAGGCATCTGTCCTGCAGGGAGTCTGCTCCCATGTGGAAGGGGCTGTGGCTTCTTAGATGACGCTGGAGTTCTCTCTTCCATTTCTTACTTCACTACCCTTGAACTTCTTGTGTTGACCAGAGGGTTAGAATTCTGTCCCTAAAATTGGGTCTGAGCAGGGACATTATGGGCTGAGGATTTGCCTATGTCTGAATTATAGCTGAATATTATTTTAGTTGCTGCTTGGGTCTGGGGAGTGCTTATTCCACTTTTCATCTCTTGACCGTCCTTGAAGGTAGGGACTGTTATTCCCATTTTCCAGGTGAAGAAGCTGATCTCTCAGGTGAATCAGCTTGCTGCAGACTCCGAAGTTTGTCTGTCTGTTTTTAACATTATGTTGAAAATATTTATCTTTCTACATTGTACATTCTTTTCAAACATTTTTTTGCTAAAGTGTAGCACACTTAGAATAGTGGAGTGTCACTTGTTTGGGATGGGCACTTTGCATAAGTGCTACTCATGTAGGAGATAGTTTTGGGTGAACCCCAAAGCACTTTCCTTTTCAGCTTTTGATAAGCTGGCTCTTCTTGGTTTTGGGTATCATTGGCCCTTGAAGACACAAAAAAAGTATACTATCTTATGTCAAGCACCATAGGCTGATGCGAAATGAAGTTCTTAAACAGAAAATGCAAGAATGCTAAACAGCAACACAATAGGAATTCCCATTACCCAATTATAGCAATACAGATTTTGTGTTTGTCTCTGCATTTTCCTTTACCGATCAGTTTCATAAAAGACATAGAGTAGATGAATGGGTAACAACAACAACAACAACAACAACAACAACAAATGGGTAACAAACAAAAATCAAACAACAACAATAACCACACATAAGCCTAATGTTTTAGACAACTTTTCATTGCTGTGACCAAAAATACCTGATAAGAACAGCTTAGAGGAGGAAAAGTTTATTTGGGGCTCATGGTGTCAGAGGTCTCATTGCATAGATAGTCGATTCCATTGATCTGGGTGAAGGTGAGGCACCAAATCATGATGGAATGGCCCAGTGAAGGAAAGCTTCTGAGCTCATGGTAGGGTCAGGAAGCAGAGAGGGGAAGGTGAGAAGGGACTTTAGGGACTACAGAGGGTTGTGATCCTTTCAGGGCATGCCTTTAGTGATCTACCTCCTGCAGCCATGCCCCACCTGCCCATAGTTACCACCCAGTCTTTCCATTCATACTGATTTAAAAATGGGCAAAGGACTTAAAAGGACAATTTTCTCAAATGAAGAATTTCACATGGCCAATAGGTGTATGAAAAAAAAATGCTCAACGTCACTAATCATCAGAGTAATTCAAATTAAAACCACAACAAGAAATCATCTTATACCTATTAGAATGACTCCTTTCAAAGACAACAGATAAATGTTGGTGAGGTTATTGAGAAGAGGAAACTTTTGTACAGTGTTGGTGAGGATATAAATTGGTATAGCTATTATGGACATCAGTATAAAAATGCCTCAAAAATTACCGGGCTGGGGATGTGGCTCAAGCGGTAGCACGCTTGCCTGGCATGTGTGTGGTTCGGGTTCCATCCTCAGCACCACAAACAAACAAAGATGTTGTGTCCGCCGAAATCTAAAAAATAAATATTAAAATTCTCTCTCTCTCACTCTTCTCTTTAAAAAACAAAAATAGAACTACCACAGGGTGTATATACAAAGGACATGAAATCAGTATATCAAATAGGTATCTGCACTCCCATATTGCATTATTCACCCTAAGCAAGATGTGGAAGCAACCTAAGTGCTCTCAAAATATGAACGAATAAAGAAAATATGATATATATATTCTATACTGTAGAATACTATTCTGCCTTAAAAAGAAGGAAATCTTGCCAGTTATGCCAATAGAGATTGAGCTGGAGGACATTGCAGTAAGTTAAATTAGACACATTTCCATGTGCAACTAAAATGGTAAAACTCATAGAAGCAAAGGGGGGAGGGTTGCTTGCCAGGAGCTGGAGGGAGGTGAAAATGGAATAAAGTTGATGAAAGAATGAAAGTTTTAGCTACATAGGCTGAATATGTTCTGAAATCTGATGTGCAACAGGATGATTAAACTTAACAATATATTCTTGAAATTTGCTAAGAGTTCAATCAATTTGCTCCAAGGTTCAATCTTATTAACACGTGTACATACACAGAGGATGGTAACTAGGTGGAAGTGATGGATATTTTAATAATATATGTGTATATCAAACCATCAAGTTGTACACCACACACACCCAATATTTATGCAGTGATATTTCAGTAAAGGTGTTACAAAAGAAAATGTGGTATGTACATAAAATGGAATACTACTCCTTCATAGAAAAGGAAAGTCTGCTTTATGTAACAATATAAATAAGAGTTGAGGGCATGATGCTGAGTGAAATAAGCCAGTCACTAAAAGACAAGTAATGCATGATTCTATTTATATGAGGTATTTAAAGCAGTCAAATGTGAAGGTAGGTCACTAAAGAGTGAAATCAGAGTGGCACGGTGTTTTCTGGGGAGTAGGGGAAGGGAAACTGAGGAGTTATAAGTTAAGAAGAGCCATAAAGTTTCAGTAAAACTAGATGAATAAGTCCTAGAGATCTGCTATAAAATATTGTACCCTTAACTAACAATAATTTGATTTCATGTTAGATTCTTACCAGAATAGAATTTTTGTTGTTGTTGTTGTTGTTACCAGGGATTGAACCCAGGGGCATTCCACCACTGAGCTACATCCCCAACCCTGTTTTGTATTTTATTTAGAGACTGGGTCTCACTGAGTTGCTAAGCACCTTGCCATTGCTGAGGCTGACTTTGAACTCATGATCCTCCTGCCTCAGCCACCCAAGACACTAGGATCGGCAATTTTTTTTTTTTTTTTAAAGTCAAGGTTCTCCTGGGGAATACAGCTGGAGTTGAACACAGGGTCTGGACACCTAAGTGCCTTTCCCTCAGCTGGCTTCTTATCTGGGGACAGGGAAAAAAAATGCAGATGCAGGGAACCACCACTTTTCTTCTCTATTGAAAGTTATCCATCTGCATCTCCTGATTGGCATCTTAGTCCCCCAGCAGTGGGTAGGATGTTGCAGGTTCAACACTCTGAGCAAGGAAGCTGAGCCTCCTTATTGCTGATGGTGCCAGCTCCACCTTCACCCCTCTGGCCACCATTGGAAACCATCACAGATGTGTTTCTCTATCCCAGATATGAACATCTTGCTGTTCTTTTCCCATTCTCATTAGAATCTCCTAGTGATTCTGAATCACTCCAGGATCGATGTCTAAATTCAGTGTGCCATACACAGTTCACATGGACTGATGTCATCTGGGCTGGTGTAGCAAGTACATTTCACAATCCTCTTCTCTGAGAATGCACAAACAATACTGGAAGACGTTGTAAGAACTCTTGAAATTAGCCAAAATCTTGCAACAATCCAGGAGTATTTAAGAAAAATAACTAAATTTCAAGAACAGTGAGCTGTGTGGCTTTTTAACTTGCCTTATGCCAACCTTCTGTCTCCTCAGCTCTACAATAGCATTGAAAACCAACAATAGCAATCAGAGTGAAAACTAGCACCCTGGAAGCCACTGAGGGGGGTCGGAATGGAATTGATGGCTCTTTCTAAGCCCCATTCTCAGAGAATTGTCATTATTTGTCTGAACTTCCCTGGGAAATCCTACTCATGAGCCAACTCTATTGTACCTGATGCATAGCCCAGTGTGGACTGCCTTTGCTCAGCACCTTTGATGAAAAAAACAACCAGTGGCAATTGTTTAACATCATAGCTGCCTTAGGTAAACAGAAAGGTAACCAAAAAAAAAAAAAAAAATTAAAGGATAATCTGGGGAATGAGATGTACACAAGGTGTTTTGAATAGCTCTGGAAATTTCAGAAGACCAAATGTACATAGAATTAGTCCATAAGAATCACTAAATACGATCAAACCAAATAGCAACAACTAAAATACCTGAGATGGGAATGGGGTAAGGAAACGTTATTTCCAGAGTTGCCACATTGTACTATTCAGCTCACAATAGAAATATATTAGATATGAAATAATAAAATAAATAAAATAAGTGTATATATGGTCACACACAGGACAAAAAGAACAGTTAATGGAAACCATCCCTGAGGAAGCCTAGATATTGGACTTCTTAAACAAAAATTTTAACTCAGCAGTTTTAAATGTGTTCAAGGATCAAAACTGTATCTATATAACTAGAGGAAATGCTAAGAATAATTTTGCACTAAATAGAGAATGTCAATAGGGAGTAGAAATTATTAAAAAACCAATAGAAGTTCTAAAGTTGAAAAGTACAATAACTGAAATGAAAAATTTCCTAAATGGCCTCCACAATTAGTCTTGAGTAGGCAGAAAAAGAATCAGTGAACTTGAAGATAGGTCCATTGAGATTTTCCAATCAGAAGAACAATGAAAAATATGAAGAGAAACTCAGAGCTGTGAGACACCCTCAAGAATATCAACACATGCATAGTGAGTCCCACAGGAAAGGAAAAAGAGAAAGGGGCAGGAAGACTATTTAAAGAAATAATGGCCAAAAAGGTCCCTAATGTTTTTGGAAAACACTAACACATACAACTAAAAAGCTCAATGCCCCCTAAAAAGAGACCCACAGCAAGACACATTATGATCAAATGGAAATAAATTAAAGATGCAGAGACAACCTTTAAAGTAGCAAAAAAGAAATGACTGTTCACCTACAAATGAGCTTTTATAAGATTAACTACTGAGTTCCCATCAGAAACAGGGAGGCCAGAGGCAGGGGGATGGGAGTGAGAGGCTGAAATGAAAAGTTAAATTCCAGCAAAACTCACAGGAGCATTATCTTTTCTTCCCTCCGCCTGGAATCCTGTCTTCTCATTGTCTATGCATCGCCCTCCTCCCGTCTCACAAAACTCACCTGATCCATTCTAGGTAACAGTACACACAACTCCATGTCTGTCTCCCCAGCTTCAGTTTTCACTATACTTAAACTTGTCATTTTGGCATACTCTGTATGTCCCTTCCTTAAATGGAAGGGGATTCTTCCAAGGACAGTCATGTTTGTTTGAATCTTTTGTTTACTACCAAGTTTCAATCCCCTAAAATAATGCCAGTACATCTAGCCCTCAATATATACTTGTCAAATGAGCAAGTGAATGAATGAATGAATGAATTATAATACTTAAAAATAATTGTAAATGATTGTAAATAATGAGAGAGCTCTTACTTGATGTAAGGTGGCCTCTTGTCTTATTCCTATTTTATAAATTAAAGGATGGACATAAGGTTTGGGTCAGTTGCCTGAGGCCCCTTGCTATAGCTGGTAGAGCTGGACAGTCCTGCTAGAGTAGAGCTCTGAGCCCCTGCTTTGCTTTCCTTTCTTCTTCTATTTTCATTCTTTTTTTTTTTTTTTTTTTTGTAGTGCTGGAGGTTGAACACAGGGCCGTGAGCATGCTAGGCAAATGCTCTACTACTGAGCTACACCCACAGCCCTATTTATGTATGTATGTATGTATGTATGTATTTAGAGAGACAGGGTCTTGCTAAATTGCCCAGGCTGGCTCGAATTTGTGCTCCTGCCTCAGTCTTCTGAGTACCTGGGATTACAGATGTTCATCAGTTTAGCTGGGCTGGTTCCTCTTTGGTGATACTCTCTGTTGTCCACAAAATGCTTGTTTTCTTTTTTTTTTTGGAGGGGGGGATACCAGGGATTGAACTCAAGGGCACTCTACCACTTCACCACTGAGCCACATCCCTAGCCCTATTTTGTATTTTAAGGAACTCACTGAGTTGCTTAGCACCTCACCATTGCTGAGGCTGGCTTTGAACTCGTGATCCTCCTGCCTCAGCCTCCTGAGCTGCTGGGATTGCAGGTGTGTGCCACCACGCCTGGCTTTGTTTTCTTTTATTGGCATTTATGGCTTCCTTAGAGGGATTCTGGGAGGAGGTTGTATAGGTTAAGGAAGTCCAAAAGTTAGAGAAAGCTAAGAACACCTTATACCTTGAATAGTAGTTATGGCCATGTTTTAAGATGTATCTTAAAATGTAATGTTTTCAAGACAAACAGTTTTTCTTCATTTCTCAAATACTCTGCAGAGAGCATGTTTTAATTTTATAAGAAAACAACTGGGTATGGTGGTATCTGCCTATAATCCCAGCAATTTGGAAGGCTGAGGTGGAAGTTTCAGTTTAAAGGTCAGCCCCAGTAAGCCAGTGAGACCCAGTCTCAAAACAAAAACCAAACAGTAAATAGGTAAATTAATTAATTAATTAATTAAAGAAGTTAGAAAGGAAGGAAATCCTAGAAAACATCTTTTAAACTCAGTTTTGTCCCTCACCCCAGATGTGGAACACATATGAAAACTTAAATTGAGCAACAAATATACTACTTATAGTAACTTTGAAATAATATTTGAATATTTATTATGTTTGCAGTATTAGACTTGGGACTTAAGTCTTTTCTACAAACTCTAGAAAAATAGTTCTGCTCTGTGGGTGGGCACTAAGTTCTTGAAGCTGACTCAGGTTCTATCATAAATATGTTGGAGGGCTTGACATAAGAGTATAACATCTCTATAGAACAATTCAGTGATCTGTCCCCTTTAATTGTGAGGCTCTAATACCCCACCAAGGGCCTCACAGTCACCTGTGTCCAGCTGGCAGTGGAAGGAGAAAAAGAAGATGTCGTGTGGAGGGGCCCACACACTTCTTCAAAGCTTATCACTTCAGTTCAGTGCTTCTGGCCACCACCTGGTCACATGACCTCCCTGGGAAGAGGCAAGTCTAATAGACAGTGGGTAGTGGGAGGGGTTGGCATGGGGGACAGCAAGCTCTGAATGACCCAGCAGCTAAACTCCTTCTGGGACCAAGAGGGGAGTCCTGCAGCTGCTCTGAGCCTCAGTCTTCTCACCTGTAAAATGGGAATAGGGAAGCCTTTATTTCTAGCCTGTACTGAGGGATAAATGGGGTGATTTATTCTAAAGTGCTTTGTGGGTGTAAATATCTATGCAACTCTGGAGGTCATTATTTCCCAAGTGACTGAGAGGAGATGGCCCTGGCACCCCTTTCTCTTGCAGCATCCTGTTTGCGGACATCGTGGGCTTCACAGGCTTGGCATCCCAGTGCACGGCCCAGGAGCTGGTGAAACTGCTCAACGAACTCTTTGGCAAGTTCGACGAGTTAGCCACGGTAAGCTCAGCATTTTCCTTTGTTCAGGTTAAATCAGAATGGCTTCTGTGCTCAGTGATTCCCTGTATCTAGAATGGGAGCTAGACTGAGTGCCAAGTCATTTATCACCAGGAAGGTGGTAAATTGCTGTGTTTGGAGCCTCACTGTTCATTGATTTCTCTCCTTGGATTTGCACGTACCAGAGTAGTGCACATGGCACAAACTCTGCCAGTGTACCTTTCAACCAAGTCTTCTAGAAAGAGGCTGTGTCCTGCAGGCTGTGCCCAGGCACAGAGCTGCCTTTTGCCATTCCTCCTGGCAGACAGAGCCAGTGGCCACAACCCCTCGTCCTGAGGCAGCCATGGCCATGTCTCTACTGACGCTGGGCTTGCCACTCTTCTGGGGCTGCAACTGCCAGTGGACATGCTGGGTCTGGGCAGTGGTCATCATTGCCCTCAATAGGCTTCATGCTGGAGTGGAACAGGTCATAACTGGCACCAAGTCCTGCTGAGGTCCAGCCAAGGCTACGTTAACAGCTTTGGCTTGAAACGTAGTGTTTGGATGTTGAGAACAGGAAACCCACAGAGCCTCCCTGTGTACCACATAATCCCCTGGGCTACCACTGCCCCCCATGGGAGCCTGGTCAATAGCCTCAGGAGCTCTTTGCATTGGCCAGCAGGCTCTGAGGGGCTACCAGGGTCTCCCCTTCATCCTGGAACATGTTTAAAGCAGAGAGAGAGAGAGAGCATGTGGGGCAAGAGTCCAAGTTTCAGAAACTGACAGGCTATGCCAGGCCTCAGGAGGGCACATTTGCTGAGTGGGATGCCCTTCATTTTTCTCTACTGCCCAGGGGAATGTTTGGAATAAATTGCACTGCTCACAGCAGTAATCAGATCAGAGCTAAGAATGTGCCCTGCTACTCTGTAGTGGAAATCCTCTTCTAGCTCTTTCATCTGGCAAATCCTCCCTGATACTGGTTCCCAGCCTGTGCAGACAGGGGCGGCTTCTGCAGGAAGACTGACCACAACCCAGGAAGGCTCCTCTCTCGGTGGGAGGAAGGGAGCAGAGGACAGTGGTGGGATGCCCAGATGTGAGGCTTGCTGGGGCATTGGCCATCAGGGCTTCCTTAGACCCCAGACCCTCCCCATCTCTGCTCTTTGAGGAGGTGGAAGGATGGAGCCAAGTTCCCCTTCTCTTTTGTTGAGCCCTCCTCCAGGTGGGGGAGGGGATGCTGAGGTCAGTGGATGGGGAGGGAGCACCCAGCTCCCTTTCTCAGTGGGGGCAATGGTGAAGGCCTTGGGAGAAAGAGTGGATGTTCCCTCAATGGAGGGGATAGGAGAGGGCCCTGCTGGGGCTGGTAGTGAGGCAGTAGAGTTGAGAGCATCTTTGCATGGTGTAGGCTGAGTGAGGAGCCCCGCTGGGCAGAGCAGGGCCAGGCGATGATCACATGGGGCTGAGGCGGCTGAACTTGCTGTACTTGGGTGATTTCGTTTTGGGGTCCAATTGTATGTGTGTGTGTGTGTGTGGGGCAAACCTGGGCATGCAGGTAGACATCTGGGATAGGGAGAGAGCTTAAGAGGGGTGAGAAGGATAGGGCCTGGAGACTTTGGACACTGCTGTCTTTGGGGGATTCCTGTGGGGAGCAAACGTCCTGAGATTCAATCCTAATATTGCTGTCAACATTCCTAGTGGACAGGTTAAAGGAGCCCTTTCTCCTGGGGCACCCCTGGGCATGCTGGGCCAGGGTGCTATGGAACTCTATTTAGGAAAAGCTGTGACCTCCTTTCTGAGGAAGAAAGGAAGGTGATGGCTTTCCATCTGGGAAGGGCACACTTTCTGGCTGAAATGATGTTTTTGCCTGGCTTGGGGGCTGCCCGTCTATGGTACCCTTGTAGCCCTGTCTGACTATCCACTGTCCTTGTCCCCAACTGTGGCTATAACTATCTTCCCACAAGCTTTACTGTCTTCTTAGGAAAGTCCCAGGGCTCTTCCTTCCTATCTGCTGCATAGGATTTCTGGCTGCCATGAAGGAGGTGTGGTGAGCCATGCCTCGGGTGCTCCTCAGTGCATGGGGTGGGACTCTAGCCCCTCTGTAGTAGTCAAAGAGCACATTCTGTCCAGATGGTGGGGGGTGGCTAAAGCTTCCAGGAGGAACTGTGACCTAGTGCTCTTACAGAGCAGTGAATAGCATTCCCAAGGGCCTGTTTCTTGCTTCACCCTTTACCAGACAGCTCATCCTTTTGGAAGCTTCTGGATAGAGTGTACCAATTAGTCCTGCCAGGGCTTTCTTTCCTTTTTTTTTTTTTTTTCCTTCTTTTCTCTCCTGAGCTTGTACTGCCAATGGGAGGGGTTGGGTCATTTTTGTATGGTGTTTGAAAAGTTTTTGCCCAAAGTGCTACCACTGTGTGTTGGTTTCTCAAAACCATGGTGGCAGATTACCACAAACTTGGTGGCTTGAAACAACAGAAATTTGTTTTCTCAGTTTTGGAGGTTGAAAGTCTGAAATCAGTACTGCTTGTCCCAAATCAAGATGTTGGCAGATGCTGCACGTGGTGGAGCATGCCTATAATTCCAACAACTTTGGAGGCTGAGGCAGGAGGATGGCAAGTTCAAGGCCAGCCTCATTAACTTAGTGATATCCTGTCTTGAAATAAAATAAAATGTGGAGGAGATTCTGGGGATGTAGCTCAATGGTAAGCATCCCTAGTTTCAATCTCCAGTACCAATAGTACGTAAATACATAAAAAATAGATGTTGGCAGCAGCATCCCCCCACCCCAAGGAGAATCTGTCCCTTGCAGCTTACATCTTCTCTTGGCTACTGCAGTTCCTTGGCTTGTGCCATATCACTCCAGTCTCCTTTATCTTCATGTCATTGCCTCTTCCTTGCTTCTCCTCCTCCTACTACTACTCCCTCTCCTTCTCTTTCTCCTCCTCTTCTTTTTTTTTTGAGAGAGAGAGAGAGAGAGAGAGAGAGAGAATTTTTTAATTTTTTTTTTTTTTAGTTTTCGGTGGACACAACATCTTTATTTTATTTGTATGTGGTGCTGAGGATCGAACCCAGCGCCCCGCACATGCCAGGTGAGCGCCCTACCACTTGAGCCACATCCCCAGCCCTGCCTTCTCTTCTTCTCTCTTTTTCTTTGAAATAAATTTCCTCCTGCCTTCCTCTTATCAGACATGTACCCAGGGCCCATCTGCATGATCTAGGATGGTCTCTCCATCTCAGGATTCTTAATTTAATCACACCTGCAAAGATTCCTCTTTTTATTTGTCATACAAAGTGACATTCACACATTCCAGGCATTTGATCATGGATAGCTTTTGGGAGACCATTTTTCAGCCTCCCACACTCTTGGAGGCAGTCATCCAGTGACTCACTTTTTGTCTTCCCATTGAAAACAAGGGACTGGCTATGACTGTTTCAAGGTGTTAGTGTAGTGAGAAGTCAAATAGTGGAAAGCAAAATAATAGAAAGCATGAAACACCTAGCACAGTGCTTAGGGCAGAGTTAACCCTCTACGAACAACAGTTACTGTTGTTTCCAGAAGAGCTATACTCAGTGAGTCAGAACTGCACAGGTATTTGAAAATTCAGTGTGAAAAAAAATTAGCAGCTTCTAACATAAAGCTCATTTTCCTTTAATCCCATTAAGTTCTTAAATCATAACCAGATAACACTGCTGTTAGAAAATGCCCACTTGTTGGCTGGATCTGTTTTAGAGAATTGTCAAATAACTTTTTTTCCTACTACTATTGTAATTAAATCAGATTCTGCCTTAACTTTTCAAATATTCACACACTCAGCTATGTGGGAGGAATTCTGCCGTTCACAGGACTTGCATTTCCAAGCAGGACACAGACTTTATTTATCAGTTTCATAATCCAGAAGAGGAAAACAAGTGTTCCTTATACCCTTGCTTCATAGAGCACCCACTATATTACCAATAAAGGGAATACTTTAATTTAGTATTCTCCATTTTATGAGGTCTGTACCCAAACTTGAGAACAAACATCAGTAACAAAAAGTCCAAGCAATAGATATAGTAGTTATATTCATGGTCAATGAAATGAAAACATGACATAATACTCATAAATTTTTTTTTGCGTGTGAATTTTTCACAGCTTTACAAACACATACTGTCTTTAGAAAATTGCATATGGCAAAGATATACAAATAATTGCAGGTCATTTATTTCATTTGCCAGCTATCTAAACCAAGCCTGTGTACCCCTGGCTCTCATATTATTGTTGTTAAATAAATAAATATAATATTTTTTTTCCTAATCAAGATCATAAAAATTTTCTCCTGTGTTTTCTTTCAGAGTTTTATAATTTTAGATTTTACATTTAAGTTAATAATACATTTTGATTGAATTTTTGTGTATGCTATGAGGTATGGATCAAAGTTTTTTTTTTTTTTTTTTTTTGTATATGGGTATCTAATTGTTTCAGCAACATTTGCTGAAAAGACTATCATTTCTGCCCTAAATTGTATTTCCAAAACTTTAGAAAAACCACTTTTCTACAAATAGGTGGGCCTATTTTGGGTTTTCTTTTCCTTTTCATTGATCTGTGAGTCTATTTTGACACCGAAGTTGTACACTTTGGCCCTGTGGCTTTATAACAAGTCTCAAGAGAGGTATTGTGAACCCTCCAAGTTTGTTATTCTTTTTCGAAATGATTTTTGGCTATTCTAGGTTCTTTCCCTTTTTTGTCTGAATTTTATAATCAACTTGTTAGTTTCTAAAACAGAGGCTGCCAAAATTTTGTTTGGGATTGTGTTGAATCTATATTACGAATCTAGGGAGACCTGGAATTCCATAAATACAAAAGCTTGTGATTCATGAACATAGTATATGTTTCCATTTCTTAGATCTTGTTTAATTTTTTTCAGAAATGTATAGTTTTCAGTATACAGATATTTCATATATTTTACCAAATTTGTCCCTAAATAGTTTCTACTTTTTGGTATTTTTTAGATGCTTTTGACTTTTAACTTTTAATTTCTAATTTTTGTTACTAGAATAGTGTTAGTCAGTTTTATGTCACTGTGGCCAAAATACCTGACAAAAACAACTTAGATGAAGAAAAGTTTATTTTGGCACACAAATTCAGAGGTTTCGCCCATAACCAACCAATTCCATTACTCTGGGCCCAAGGTGAGGTTGAACATCATGGCAGAAGAACATGGTAGAGGAGGAGTGTTGCTCACTTCGTGGTGGAACCAAAGAAAAGGGTAAGGGGCTATGAACCTTTCCAGGGCACATCTCCATTGACCCACTTCCTCCAGCTCTGCCCCATCTGCCTACAATTACCACCAATTCCATTCCAATTAGGATGAACTGATGAGGTTATAACTCTCGCAATGCAATCTTTTCACCTCTGAACACTTCTTTTTTATTTTATTTTATTTTGAGTCTTTCAAAATTCTGCTTTATTTAAAATGCCTTTAAAATCTGCTAAGGTCATTTACCAACTAGTATGTATTAAGTAGGTATTACATATGCATACAATTTCATTTGGAGCATCTTATGCAATTTTTTAACATTTTGAAAATATTTGTAAATTAACTGTCATTAAGTGATTTGAATGGGTTTGCCAATACACAGTAATTATTATTTTTTTAAAAGAGAGAGAGAGAGAGAGAGAGAGAGAGAGAGAGAGAGAGAGAGAGAGAGAGAGAAAGATAATTTTAACATTTATTTTTTAGTTTTTGGCGGACACAACATCTTTGTTTGTATGTGGTGCTGAGGATTGAACCCGGGCCGCATGCATGCCAGCCGAGCGCGCTACCGCTTGAGCCACATCCCCAGCCCCACAGTAATTATTTTTGATTGTTTCTTTTTTTTCCTTTTGAGTGCAACTTTATTTTTTAAAAAATTTTGACTTGTCATATATGACAACAGAATGCATTACAATTCATAGTAAACATATAGAGCACAAATTTTTCATATCTCTGGTTGAACAGAAAGTAGAGACACATCCTTTGTGTCTTCTTATATGTATTTAGATTAATGATGACCATCGCATTCCACCATCTTTCTTATACCTATGCCCCTTTCCTTTCCCTCCCTCCCTCCCCTTTTCCTCTTTGCCAAATCTAGAGTTCATTTAATCCTCCCGTAATTTCTACTTTTTGGGATGGATTCAAACTAAAAAGCTTCTTAGCAAAAGAAACAATCAGTGAGGTGAATAGAGAGCCTACTAATTGGGAACAAATTCTTACCACACTCATGTCAGATAGAGCAATAATCTCTAGAATACGTGAAGAACTCAAAAATCTTAACACCAAAAACAAACAAACAAAAAACAACCAAATAACCAGTCAATAAATAGGCCAAAGAACTGAACAGACTCTTCTCAGAAGAGGATATACAATCAATCAACAAATATATGAAAAAATGTTCAACATTTCTAGCAATTAGAGAAATGCAAATCAAAACTACTCTAAGATTGTGGGAGGCCATCCTCGCACGTGATTTGAGTTACCTCCCTGCCTGGGTGAGAGGCGCTTAGACATAGCAGTGTTAGAGCCTTCCCCACCCTGTCCCAGGTACGAGGGCGTGTAGAGGCTGCCTGGCCACTGACCTGAAGACCCAATCATTGGCCCTGACCTTGGGATGCTGCCCCACTTAACCTTCATTTGATGGGATTTTCCCTTGAATTTTTTGTTCCCCAATAAAAGCTGACTCCCTGGCGTGCGCGCTCTCTCTCTCCTTAGCCTCTTCTGTAAACCTTGCCACCGTATTAGGTGGCTGGAGGTGGGAGCCAGGAGAAGCCATCTCAGAGCTGGGAATAAAGGTAAATGAGAGTCTGTCTCTTTAATTTAAAACTCACTAGCAATTTTTTTATGCATTGAACCTTCTTTTATGAAGCTCACACGCTGGTCGCATGGCAGATAAGATTTCATCTCACTCCAGTCAAAATGGCAGCTATTAAGAATTCAAACAACAGTAAGTGTTGGCGAGGATGTGGGGAAAAAGGCACACTCATACATTGCTGGTGGGACTGCAAATTGGTGCAGCCAATATGGAAAGTAGTATGGAGAATTCTTGGAAAACTAGGAATGGAACCACTATTTGACCCAGCTATCCCACTCCTTGGTCTATACCCAAAGGACTTAAAAACATACAGGGACACAGCCACATCAGTGTTTATAGCAGCACTAGTCACCATAGCTAAACTGTAGAACGAACCTAGATGCTCTTCAGTAGATGAATGGATAAAGAAAATGAGGTATGTATACACACACACACACACACACACACACACACACACACACAATGGAATATTATTCAGCATTAAAAGAGAATAAAATCATGGCATTTGCAGGTAAATGGATGAAGCTGGAGAATATAATGCTAACTGAAATTAGCCAATCCCCAAAAACCAAATGCCGAATGATTTCTCTGATTTAAGGATACTGATCCATAATATGCTGTGTAGTGGGGGGTGGGAGGATTAAATGAACTCACCTCTGAACACTTCTTTATTAACATAGGAGCTTTTGAGGGATGCCTCATATCCAAACCATAGCAAAAAGCAAACCAAAATTGTGTTTTTGTATTGATTGACTTAAAATGAGTTTAACAAACTCATTTTAGTAGGTCTTTCTAGATTTCCACTGGATTTTCTATGTAAATGATATTTTGTTTGCAAATGAAGACAATTTTCCCCCATTCATCATCTGTTTGCCTTTTATTTGCTTGCCTTATTTCTCTGGCTAGAACCTCTGGTATACATGTCAGATAGAAGTGGCAAGAGCAGACAGTCTTGTCTTGTTCTCTATCCTAGGAGGAAAGCATTGTGTCTTTTACAATTAAGTATGATGCTAGCTGTGGGCGTTTTGTGGATGCTTTTTATCAAGTTGAGTAAGTTTCCTTTTATTCCGATCCTGCTGAGAGCTTTTTACCAGAAATAGATGTTGGATTTTTGTCAGTTTTTTCTTTTGTGCCTATAGGAATGGTCATATGATTAGTCTGCTAATATAATAAATTACATTGATTGATGGTAGAATGATAAAACATCCTTGCATTCCTGGGATAAACCGTACTTGGACATATTGTCCTCTTACGAACTGTTGCCTTTGATTTGTTAGAATTTTATTTAGAACTTTTTCCATTTGTTACTTAAGGATATTAGTCTGTAACTTTTTTTAATTTTGTCTTTATATAGTATCACTGATCTCAGAGATGGCTTTGGGAGTGTTTCTTCTTATTCAAATTTCTGGGAAAGTTTGAGTAGAAATGGTGGTATTTATTTTTTAAATGTTTGGTAGATTTACTAGTAATCCAACTGGGCCTGTGTTTTCTTTGTAGAAAAGTTTTTACCTACAAATTCAGTTTCTTACCCATTTTTTTTTTCTTGAATGATTTGGCAGTGTTGTTTTTGGGGGTGGGGGCGTTGGTCAGGGAGTTTATCTACCTACTCTAAGTTGTCAAAATCACTGGAATGAAGTTGTTGTTCATCATATTTTCTTGTTATCCTTCAGTATCTGTAGACTTTAAAGGATGTCACTGCTTTTATTCCTGTTTGGGTAATTTGTGTCTTCTTCCAGTCATTTTGTCTAGAGGTTAATCAATCTTATTGATTTTTCTTAAAGAATGCTTTTGGTTTCGTTGATCTATTTTTCTATCCCAATAATTTCAGATATTTATTAGTGTATATCTTCTTATTTTGGGTTTAATGTTTTTAACTTTTTTTTGTATTTGGTTCAGATGGCAATGGTCATTAATTTGAATTTTTTTCTTTTAATATAAGCTTTTCATGCTACAAACTTCCCCTGAAATGCTGCACAATAGCACCCAAATTTCTAATTTGTTTTTATAGAGTTCAAATACTTTTTAATTTCCCTTTTGATTTTTTCTAGACCCATGGATTATTTAGAGGTATGATTTAAGGATTTTTGAAGATCTTTTTTGCTTTTGACTTCTATTTTAATCCTATTGTGGTTGGAGATTATATTTTTTATGATTAGAATTATCTTAAATTTATGGCCAAGAATATAGTCTTCTTGGTAAATGACCCATGTATGCTTGAAAATAATGTGTACTCTGCATTTGGAGAATTCTTTTATTAATAGCGTGTTCTTTAAAAACCTGTCCTGGCTATTTATTCTCTCAATTATTGTGAGAGACATGTCAAAAATTTCAGCATAATTGTATATTCTTCCTTTGGTTCTGTTGTCTATTGCTTCACATATTCTTAGGCTTTGTTACTGGATTCTTCATTTAATAACAGGATTGTAATTTCCTCTTGATAAATTCGTGTATGTGTGTGTGTGTGTGTATGTGTGTGTGCGCGCGCGCGTGTGTGTGGTGTGTTACTGGGGACTGAGTCCAGGGATGCTCTGCTGTTCCCAGTCCTTTCTCTTTTTAAATTTGAGTCTGTGTTTCACTAA
The DNA here is from genome assembly GCF_048772815.1 of Callospermophilus lateralis. Lineage (NCBI taxonomy): Eukaryota > Metazoa > Chordata > Mammalia > Rodentia > Sciuridae > Callospermophilus > Callospermophilus lateralis. Next base: position 100,493,392 of record NC_135305.1, read on the forward strand.
GTTCCCCAGAGTGGCCTCGAACTTGTTATCCTCCTGCCTCAGCCTTCCATTTAGCTGGGATTATAGGTGTGCTTGGCTAAGTCAACTCTTTTATTAGTAAGAAATGATCCTCTTTATTCTGGTGATAATCTTTACTTTGTCTGATATAAATACAGACATTCCAACTTTTTTTTTTTTGATTATTGATAGAAACTATATCTTTTCCTGTCCTTTTGTTTTTAGTCTTTCTTTTTATCTGAAGTTTGTTTCCAGTTGGATTTTGCTTTTATTTTTATCCAGAATGACAATCTCTGCATTGGGTCAAAGGCTGTCACCTTGCTGTTTACTTTTGATTTGTCCCATCTGTTCTTTGTTTCCCTTTTTGCTTTTATTGCCTTTTATTACCTTTGTTGGCTTATTAGTAGAAAGTGTTGTTTCAGTTATTTTCATCATTGCTGTGGGGTTTTATAGTAGGTATTTCAACTTATACTGTGTCCTTCATCATGTGATTTTTATTTACTATTCAAGAAGCTTATTTACCATATGAAAAGTAGATACTTCTGTTTCTGCCCTCTTGGCCTTTATAAAATTGTTGCCATACATTAAACTTTTTAATGTATTATTTTTTGTGTTACCTTACTTTGTTCATATTTCTGTTTACATAGATAATTCTCTTTGGAAAAGATTTAAATGATAAAAATCTTACCTATTCTTGTAGCTTCCATTTCCCTGGCTCTTCATTCATGTGATCGGTGTATCTCTGTGTTGTATTTTTCTGCCTGGGGAATGTCCTTCAACCTGTCTTACAGTTACAGAACTGCCCACGCCCCTTTGAAATGATGGAGAAACAGCTGTCCTTCTGCTGGCGATCAAGTCTTTCAGTTTTGTACTTTTGGAAAGTTCTTTATTTGACCTTCATTTTTTGGAATTTATTTCTACTGGTGTCATACTCTAGGCTGATGGCTTGATTTTGCATTGTTTTCTGCAGAACCCTGAGGATGTTGTTCTGTTGTCTTCCCTTATAGGCCATCTGCTGTCAGTTCTTGGTTCCTTTGTATGAAGTTGGTTCCTTTTCTCTGTCTACTTTTAAGAGTTCCTTAAAAGTAGTATTGCTGGTTCTAATAAATTTGATTTTGTTGTGCCTTGGTGTAGTTTTCCTCACGTTACCTGTGCTTGCAGTGCATTGAACTTCTTGCGTCTGCACATTTAGAATCATTATCAAATTTAGAAAAGACAAAAACCAAATCATCCTTTTTCAAACATTTTTATGTTCCCTCCCTCTCTTCCTTCAGGGACACCAGTGCTACCTGTGCTAGGTTTTCTTGAGGCTGTTCTGTAGCTCATTCATGATCTTTTAAAAAAGAATTTTAGATTCCTTTTGTATTTCATTTTGAACAGTATCTATTTTCTTCCGCGGTGAATAGCTGGTCACTGCTATCCACTGTCATTTTCTTCTCAAACACTATAGCTTTTATCTTCAGAAGTTTAAATTGGACCACTTTTTTCTCAGTGTTGAGGTAACTGCTAAGAATCTGAAAATTGGAATGACCTCTTTCATGTCATCTTTTTCTGTATCAATTGTCTCTTTTTTTCCTTTGTGCTCTTGATGGTATTGTGAATTTTTAAGAGTGTGATTTGCCCTAATCTGCATGAGTCCTTTTTAGAGGAACCCATGGGGTTCATCACAGCTGCGCTCATTTTGGGTTGCAGTACCTAGCATTGAGATGCAGGGTGGCCCTTGTGAAGTGCAGGCTTGGAAAATTACACACAGCTGCAGTCCAAACACCTTTTCTTTACGAAGGTGCCTGCAGGAAGTTAAATAAACACAGAACATATTTGCCTTAGTCTTAATAGTAGCTGATGGTTTATTTACCTCCTTAGCCATGGTTGATAGTCACAGATGTGAGCAATATTTTTGACCTTTCCCCCATTTATTGGATTCTTGTTAGATTTGCACTGGTTCTTATATGCATGTATGTTTGCAAAACTGTCCACACCCCTTTGAAATGATGGAGAAACACCTGTCCTTCTGTGGTGACCAAAAACCTGACAAGAACAATTTAAAAGGAAGAAAAGTTTATTTGACGCTGTGGTTTCAGAGGTCTCAGTCCATAGATGGCCAGACCATTGCTCTGGGTCCTAGGGGAGCAAAAGGGTATGGAGAAGGAAAGCAGCTCACAACATGGCATCAAGAAGCAAAGAGTGCTTTTCTCATCGGGAGCAAAATATAATCTCCAAAAGCAAACCTATAGACACCTACAGTGACTTATCTCCTCCAGCCACACCCTACCTGCCTACTGTTACCACCCAGTTAATCCATTTAAATGGATCAATCCACTGATTAGGTTAAGGCTTTCCTAACCCAATCATTTCACCTTTAAAAACTGTCTTGATTGTCTCACACAAGAGTTTTTGGGGTGTGCCTCATCTAAACTATTAACAGCCTTATTTCACCTCTACCTATGGAGGGACAGGGTTCTATCTCTGGATGTCGGTTTTCTTAACAGGAACATGAACAGGTTGAACCAGGTACACAGTCCCTTTAGCTGATTCAGAGACTCCCATCTGTAGAGATAAACCAATTTCAGTGTGGCCTTTTATCAGCAAGGCAACCTGGGGCTCATCCTGATCCCAGTTCTCATGTAGATGAGGACAGAATTTCTTAGTTTTGATCATAACTCCCAGAACACTTCCTGGGTTCCTTTCCTTGTCCCTATTAACAAGAGCATATCATATTTTAAGTTCTCAGCTCCAATGTGATGCTTGCCTGGTACGGGTCAGAGGATAGACTCAGACTTGAGATGCTATAGCTGGGTGCTCTTATTGATGCAGCAATTCGTGCAAGGATTGGCTGGGAAGGGTAGCAAGGTTGACAACTCTGTGAGGTATTTCCTTTCCCTGGACTGGGTTTTGAGGTCATCCCTAGGTGTGAGTAGTAACTGAGGAATGTTCAGGGTCTGAAGTCAGTGCTGTCCCCAAACACGGATATACCAGGAGACTTTCTGATCCATGAGGAAATATCACAGAGGCTTATTGAACAAAAATAATGAATATTTAAGTTAGGATCATTTGCATTCATATAATTTGCTTTAAGAGAAAATAGGGCAATCATGCTGAGTTGAGGAATTCTTTTGCAGACTAAAATGGCATTGGGCCTCCTGACCATAAATCACGAGACAGACACACATGGCTTTATGATACAATCTGGTCATTTTGTTCAGTCTTTAATTGCTGAAAGATGACACTTTTATGGTCTGTGTTAGTGAGGTTATTGTTTTGCATTTTTTTTTTTTTTTTTGTTTCCTCTGGATATTTCCAAAAGGGACTCTGGGAAGCTGGGCTGGGGACTAGCGCTGTCCCTGTAGGCTCCAAGTCCATTGGGAAGTGTGTTCACATCCATCTTATCAGTGCCTGTCCTGGTCTTTGCCCTCATCAAGCCTTTCATTGGCTTCAATTTAAAGACCAGAACTCACCAGGCAGCCCTGAGTACTCAGACTCATCATCATTACTTCTCATGCTTCAGTTTCTCTGCCTGCAAAAATGTGAGGAGAATACAGAAGGGTCTCCACATCCCCTCCAGCTCCAACTCCCTAGTTCTGTGAGCCACTGAAAAATTGGCCATCTTAGAACCCTGAAGTGACTTTCTTGGTTAGTTGTATTCACTGTTGATGGTGTTCTTGTAGCAAACTGGTTTGCCATGCACATTGAGCACAGAACACACTGAGAGGTAGAATAAAGAGGGCTGCAGTCTCCGTCTTTATGGCTCAGTACAGGGGACTTGAGTTTTGTGTAAAACCAGGAATTTGCTGAATAAAATGTTCCACACATTATGACCAGTATAGAAATAAAATATCATGAGTGCTGTCCAGAGGGGGGACGTGTTGCATTTCCTGGGAGTTGATCTTCCGGGTAGAGACAGTGGAAAATAGGGAGAACATGGTGCTTTTCATGGGGCACAGTGTTAAGGAATTAAAAGAGTGGATATGAAGAAAAACAGTGCTGAATTGTGATTTGAATGCAGAATCTGATTGGGAAATGGGGGAGGGGAGGCGGATACCTGTCTTGGAACAGGTCCTGACCTCCAAGAAGACCAAGAAGATTAAACACCTGAGAAATGCCAAGGCAAGCATAGAAAGCAAATTTTATTGAAGAGAGAAACAGAGGTAGCAGACTTGTCTGGAGAGAAGGTGGCCCAGAGCTGCATGGCCATGAAGATCTTGCTCTTTTGTAGACCTCGGAACCCCCACTTTGTCTTTTATCTCTGTGTACTTGCCTAATGGCAGGAAGAGGCAGGAGCACAGGAGGTAATGACTTGTGCTGGGAAGTGCAGTCCTAGAGGTGTTAGCAACCCCTTGAGCTGGGAAGTGTGATTGATCCTGGAGGTTAGCTGTTAGCAACCCAGTGATCAGCAGCCATCATGGTCTCACTATCTACACTGACTGCCAGGCCTTCTGATCTGCTGCCTCAATTTGTTGAGTAATATGACATTTCCTGTCCCCTTGGTCCAGGTGGGGCTGCAGGCAGATTGCTTTTTGGCAAAGAAAGCATGTGAGGAGTCAGGACAGTGGGCTCATTTTATAGAATTAGTCTGTTAACCTCGTGTTTCCATCATCCTCATCTATTTGTCCTCTTAGGAAGCCTGGGTGAGAAGCAGATCAGTTAGATAGGGAGGTCCTGCAGGGCACGGTAGGAGGTGCATTCACCCCTCAGTCCATCTTCAGGGGAGACCGATGTTCAAAATGGGGGTGTGTTCATTCAGAAAACAGGTACTGAGCTGCAGGTGTGGTGATGCACTTGTGTAATCCCAGCTACTCTGGAAGCTGAGGCAGGAGGATGGCAAGTTCAAGTTCATTCTGAGCAAGTTAGTGAGACCTTGTCTCTGATGTGATTCTGCAATTTGTATACGGGGTAAAAATGGGAGTTCATAACCCACTTGAATCAAAGTGTGAAATATGATATATCAAGAACTATGTAATGTTTTGAACAACCAACAATAAAAAAAATAAAAATAAAAAAAATGAAATTTAAGAAGAGTTGAGGAAGTAGCTTTGTGGTAGAGCACCCCTGGGTTCCACCCCTAGTGTTGAAAGAAAACAAAAACAAAAGCAAAGCAAAACAAACAAACAAACAAAAAAACTAAAACCAGCTACTGAGTCCCCACTGTGAACTGTGCATTTTTCTAGAAGATCAGGATGTAGCATGAATGAATGAGGCACCAACCCTGCTCTTAGGAGCCTGTCATTTTATAATATGACTTCATCAGATATTAATTATGGCTTGTCTTATTTGGTCTCTATCCTATCTCCTCCTAAATACTAGATATAGTCTCATGTCACCTTAAGTCCTTCAGTGTATAGCTCTCCATCTGAGAACACTTCAGCCAGTGCCACCATACTGTTGTCATTTCCAACCAAACCAAGGACAGCCACATCATTTACCCCTTTTCAGTGGCTGGTTTGTTCCTTCAGGATTCAAATGAGTTGGACTTATGTCTTGATTGCCCTGTGGGGATGTTCATTGATGGGGTGACCCCAGTGAGGACACCAAGAGAACAATGTCATTGAAGGAAGCTTATCCCTGTAGTCACCAAAATAAGAGAAGCATTCTTTGCCAAGCCAGGCCACTCAGCAGGTGGGAAGAAGCAAGGGGCAGCAAGGCTTTGAGCCTTTTATTTTGTTCTCTAGGGAGTACAGGGGTGAGGCAAGCTAAGTAGTTCATTATGTTTAGGATTGGCTAGTTTGAATAATTGTCCCTGGGCTCTGGGCTCTAGGTATGGTTTCTAATTGTCTGGTCCCTGGCCCTGAGGCCTTTTGGGAATGGAAAATGTGACTTGGTATGTGAAAGTTAGGTTAGATAAAGGGGGTTGGGGATGTGGATTAGGGCTTGGTTAGTTTGCATACGAAAGGAGAGTTCTCAGTAGCTATTTGCTGACTCTAGGGATTAGCTAACCCTGGGAGGCCTGTCTCTCCTCAGTCTGCCAAACTCCAGAAGCTGTCAGAGCTTCTGAAAATACAGGAAATAGAACAATGTGAATTTTCTTTTTTCTCTCCGAAGTTTCAATAATTTTAGTCCATGAAATAAACTACCTAATGGACAGACATAACAGGAAGAAAAGCATCGACATATATTAACATGCAGAAACATGGAGGCCACACAGCAAGTACAAGACTCAAAGAATAAGAAATAGAGTTAAAGTCTGAATAGAATTTTGAGGTAGAGAAAAACAACAGGGGCTTGAGGCTTTGGGAGGTGTGGACAGTATAGGCAATGGAAGGGTCAGGGGAGGAAAATGCTCCTGAAGGAAGGTGGTCTCCTTAGGCAGTGTCTCCAGGTAGCCTGTGCAGGTAGCCTCCAGAGGACTGTCTGCGCTGTCTGTCTGGGTCATGTGTCAGACCCCAGTCTCTTCTTCCTGTGAAAATGCCTTCCTAGATAGGCCGGGGCTTTAGAGAAGGCCTCTTTACATCTGCTGTTACTTGTGCTGCAGACAACAAATGTCCCCCACAGAAAGCTTTTCAAAGCTGTCCTGTGTCTTCATTTCCTCTGAAAAGCCATCTCAAAATATGCAGTAGAAGTGTATTTTGATGTGGCCTACCTTGATCTCCCTCACATGATCAATAATACAACCTGTTGCCCTTGGTGGATAGGGTCAGTGGGTTTTGTTTTGTTTTGCTTTTTCCTTTTTCATTCTCCAACAGTTTCCCTCCCTTTTTGGCCTCTCATCCTCTGTGGTTTTATGTTAAATCACCCAGTCTCTTATCATCTCCTATGAATTAGAACTGGTAGATCCCAGAGACTTGACTGAGTAGGTTCTTCTTGAGTCTGCACCCTTCCATGCTGTGCTGTGAGCCTCCCATTGCTTCTCCCCAGCAGAGGGCGCCAGAGGTTTTCTCTTCCTGGCGGGTTGAGGTGAATGGTGGATTCAGGCCTCACCAGTGAGATCCACCCCTCACCTGGCTCCATACACTGTTGCATCTCTTGGTCTTAATAGCAGCTGCCTTGTAAGCAATGGCAGGATTTCATACTTCATTTGAGTGTGTTTTTTAATTCCATCACTTCTGCTCATATTAGCTCATATTTTTTTATTAAAAAGAATGTTTACTCATCAGCTATTTTTTTTACTCAAAAATAGTAAATAAATGCTTCATTTTTTAAACTGTATTCATCAGTTTTTAAAAACAGTGAATTTGAGCCTCATTATGAACTTGTGGATTTTTAAAAATCGGATGTTCTGATCCATTGCCATCTTTTTTACTTTTGGGGCTTTAATTTCCCACGTTGGCCTGACCCAGCTGGCTTCTATTTCCTTTTGACATGGCAATTTGCCTCTGAGCATCATCTTTAGGGACAGTGAGGAGTTCCTGCTGCAGACTCACACTTGGTATTGTGCCAGAAGCTCTAGTTTCCTTCAGTGGGAATTGGGGTTTCAGTCCTAGAAACTGGGTTGCCGTTGGTTCTGGGACTCTTCCAGGGGCAGAGATAGATTTTTGTTCTTTAGAAAAGAAAAATAAATTATGAGTTTATATTGGTATTTCCAATTCACTTAACTCCATGCATTCCTTTGATTTTGATATTTCTAATTCATTGAACTCCACTCTTTGGATTTTTATGTTTGTATTTTTTTTCTTGATGCTTAAAAAATCCTAATGACAATGCTATGGTTCTAATATGTACCCAAAAGTTCTTGTGTTGGAAAGTTAATTCCTAATTCAATAGTATTAAAAATTGGGACCTAGCAAGAGGCTAGGCCCTGAGGGCTCTACCCTTACCAATGGATTACTGTCATTTTTGTACGACATGGGCTAGGATCCTTAAGTGGGTTGTTACAAAAGTAAGTTCAGCCCCAGCTCGGTTTCTCATGCACTCCCTGCTTTTCTGGCTGCCACCAGGGGAGTGTGAAGGTCTTCTCCAAATGTGGACCCCTCAACCTTGGACTTCCCAGATTCCAAAACTGTAAGAAATAATAAAAATCTCTGTTCTTTTAAAAATACCCATTCTCAGATTAACTCAGGACAAATTGTGACTCTCACACGAGAACCCTTCCTTTATAGTCTCCAGGTTTCCTTACTTTTGGTAGGGCTGACACAAGTGTACATTTTAAGTTACACTAAAAAAACCCTCAAATATTGTTTTTCCTTTTAAATGTCCATGTAGGGCTGTGCTTTTAGGTTAAACTCTCCTGCCGGGCATTTAAGACCAGTTGGTCAAAACTGACCTTCTTCCTGTCTGCTCTGAAGAGTCAGCTGAGGTTCCTCAGAGATCACTTTTGGGGACGTGTGTGAAGCCTCCTGGCTCCTTTAGCTTTCCTCTACTAGTGGTGCTATCTGCCAGGGTCCTGCTGACCATATGCAGCTTCTCTTAGAAGCATCAGGAAGATATCCATTCTCAGGTATTCTGTAATAATAACAGAAAACGAATGAAGACAATAATATTATTTTTTCACCTTACCATATTTTAGTAGGTTCAAAATAACTGCCAATACTATTATAATCAAGAATAAGCCCACTGGGTGCATTTTAACATTTCTTGGTGGTTCTATCCACCAGATATACAGCATAATGTGTTTTTGCATCCCTTGGAATAATTCTTCTGTGTGTGGTCATGTTGTCAAGGTAGTAAAGTTGCCAGAGTCCTAGGCCAGAGGCGGGGACTGGTTTCAGGAGTCCCACCAAACCAGGTCCAGCCACTTGCCCCATACTTCTGGTGAACGTAGTAATGGTGAAGTAGGAAAGAAATTTATTGGGTATAAGTACCCTGAGAAGATAAGGGGACCAGCATCCTCAGCCTTGTCTTTGGGGCACTGACATGAACTTAGGTTTAAATAGAAAAAGGAACACAATGGGGGCACAAGAAGTATGTGTAATTAAGTCCTCTTGTTCAAACTGATGCGGTGGATCATGATCTCAATTCTGGTTCTGTGTGGTCCAGAAGAAGTGGTTATGTGCTTGAGGGAGCAATCTGGTTCTCATCATGAGATGACTGCTGAGGGGGCAGCCTTGGTTTCCATCGTGAGGTGATTGCACCTGTAGAGGGGCAGACCCACCGCGGGATGATGTGCCTGCAAGTTTTAGGGAAGTAACTGGAGACCTTTAGGAAGCTCCCGGGGATCTGGAATAGGAAGTTGTAAAAGCTCTTAGGTGGCAATTCGTTGATTATGACTTCCCTGCAAATCTTAAAGATGCCTTAGTTACTCTTAGTGCCTTCGACCTTGAAGGGGGATAAGAGAGGTTAGGTAAATTTAGAGCTAATCAATTTGTATTACCAGTTTTTAGACAGACACTCCTTTAAATGATTAACAAGTCTACGTGCAAAGTTGAGCAGAAATCTGATGCCACGTTTAAGGTGGAAGGAGACAGATACACAATGAAGGCAGAGATGACAACCTTTTATCGGAGGACCAAGTGAAGAGTCAGTGCTTTTAGCAGAAGCGGCCTCTAAGTCTATGTTATAGTAACAGGGTTTATTTCATTTTGGTTTGGATTTTTTAGGCATCGCTGTTTTTAATTTAATTTTCTTTTGAGAGTCTCCCTGATGACAGGGCAGGCTAACTCCTCTTAGTCCTTCCTGAGTCTGGGGAAACCTCACGGGGACTGTGTTTGCCTAGTACCTGTTGATGGACAGATGTCCACAGAATTCTTAGGTTTCAATTCCTCTGCCCTGTATATTCCAGTCCCTGTAGTGGGAAGCTCCAAAAAAAAAAAAAACAAAGACCTTCTCTCCTTTCATTGACTCTTATGTATTCCATGCTTTAGTCCCAGTGAATGGCTGGCTCATCGTGGGGTTGAATGAAAGCAACTGTGGCAGAATAAATTGTGAACACTGCGGTTGAAATAACGATTCTTCTTAACTTCTGGTGATTGCCACTGAGTGTATTGCAGTTCATTTCTTTTTAATCCTGTGGGCCCAGCAGGTTAAATGTATCCAGTTGCTACACATGTACAGTTGTCACATGTTGCTACATAGAAATACAGTTTTCTAACTTTTCCTATTCTGTTTTTCCACTCACAGTCAAACCCTCAATTGTACAAAGTTCATAGGACTTGGTCAGTGTGGGTTTTGAATACTGTCACTTCAGGGCAAAAACTAGATTAATTCAGGCATGCATGTGTCACCTCCTTCATTAGGGGAGCCCAGGGATTTACCTACCCCTTCAAAATCAAGGTATAGTGTGGGGTCCTCGTGTTGTCCTCTGGCCTCTCTGGACTCTACTGTTTTAGGGCTGGCCCAGCAGGGATCAGACATCGTAGGGCTCTAGAATCAGTAGCAATTATCCTGCCTATGACTCTGCTTCCTCCTAGACCTGCAAGATGGTGATCTTTAACTTCATCATTTATGTATGGAATTAAAGTCCTCTATGGCCCCTTGCCATCAGTGCTCTATGATCTTCTGGGGCTGGGCAGGGTTAGAATATGCTGCTGCTGTGTAGTGGCACTGCTGTCTTGGATCCTTCCCTGTGACTTCCCACTCATGCAGGGTCATGGCTAGTCTAGACTTTGTAAGCAGACCATACCTCTTCAGGCCACACCTGAGAAGCAAATCCGGAGATTGTCCTACCTGCACTCTCTCTCTCAGTCCTGTCTCTCTGTGCCTGGGAAGGAGGGGCAGCTTTGGTCCCTCAGGCTGCATACCCCTCAGGGCCCCTTTTCACCCTGCTCCTCTTCTGTCTTCTTGGTGGGACACAGAACCATATGAGTATCATAAGTGTTTTCCTCTGTGCTTCCTGTAGTGAGTGACTCCCGGCAGTGGCTTTCCATATTTGCAGAGAAGATTCTAAAAATCAAAAGCATTTAAAACCATCCTTTTGACCTCTTAAGCCTGCTCACAAAACCCAGGACATTTGAGATTAAAAATAAACCAAAATAATGTACCCAGTACTCATTCTAGGGGTATCTACCAGGGCAGGTGTCATAGAGGCTGGTGGGGAAAGGAAGCTGGGAGGGGCCAGGAGAGGTCTGGGCTTCACAGCACAGGACAATCCAAAGACTTGCCTGTAATGCTGGATGAGCTAGGATCACGCACCCACATGTTGTGCATGTTGACCAGGTTCTAGGTATGTATTGCTGTTCTAAGACAGGTGTTCTGCACAATTTCTCCAGAATACACCTGGCCCTGGTCGGCCTTAAGCCCTTGATATGTAGATGTGTACACATGGATATTCAATATTAGATGGCTTTGTCCTTGGTCTCTGTTGAGAGATGAATTCTCCCCATGCACACCTTGGCTGTGATGTGCAGTAATGGCCACACTTCACATTCCTGTGGGTGTCTTTTTCTTCATCACAGTGTGCTGTTTGCATCTCCTTGTGCATATGACTCCTGTAGGGATTGTAATCAAAGATTACACCTTTGCCAGCCCCACAGAGATGTTTCTTTTCTGTGATGCTGTTGTGTGGAAGGAGTGGGCATGGAGCCATCTGCACAGCTGGTGGCATCCCCTTCTCAGATGCTCACAGGGGGCTGGAATCATTTCTCAAGGTCCCTGCAGCACCAAGCCTGGGGCAGCTCAGGACAGCAGTGAGGGACGTGGTTTGCCCATCTCTGGGAAGATCTGACCATGGACAGGCCTGGGGGTAGAGTCCCCTCAACATCCAGCTGTTATGCTGACTCCCTGCTCAGCCTGGGCACTTGTTAATTCACAGCATTTGTGAAAACCTACAGCAGACAGCTCATTAATAAGAAACTAAAGGGTAAAATTAGATATAAACTGTGAAGGTGTTCTCCAAGTACAGTTTGAGGAGCTCTGTGGCTCTATGAGACCATCTTAGGGTCTGGAAGGTCCTTTCTTTCCCAGCAGTGTACTTGTGTGGGTTCGTTTCCTTCAGTGCACATCTATGGCAACAACACAGCATGAAGCATGTGTCCAGCTGTCTGCTTTGAAAATGCGCGTCAGAGAAACACAGAAGTGGACAGCTAAGCATACTTCTCATTTATTGCATTTTATGTAGGGAAAATGTTATAGTTTTTCATAAAAATGTTATTTATATTAACATGGAAATGAGCTGTTGCCTTTAAATGAATTCATATGTGTTTAAAAAGGTCTCACTTGTGGCTTCTAATTGGTAAATGTCAACAGTTATAACCCACATCAAAATTTTTTGTTGGAACATCAGTTATTTCAAGATATAAAGGGGTCCTGAAGTGGAGATGTTTTAGAACTGCAGTTTAATGCTTAAAACAAAAATAGCAGTCATGATAGTCCTAACTGACACCTATCGAGTAGCACTGGCCAGATAGAGTGGTAATTGACTGACTTTCTTGATTTCCATTATCACCCCCCTGTCCTTCCTAAGAGATCTTGCACATTCCAGGAGGGCTGCCCGTGGCCCTTTGTATGTTGGTCAGGGGAACGCTGTGCAAATGCCATGGGTTGGAGCAGATTTCCCACAGAGGCTCCGTTTTGGGTTGAGTATATGTAATCTGAAATCCCAAATCTGAAACTTTGAGCATCATTTTGATACTCAAAAACTTTTGGATTTTGAGGCATTTGGGGTCTCAGGTTTTCAGATTAGGGATGCTCAGCCAGTTTTAAAGTCTTTGAAAGTATTCCAAAATCTGAAACATTCAAAATGTGAAACACTTTTGGTTGGACAGGGGATACTCAGCCTGTTTTCTTCTTCTTCATATAATGAGGGAGTGGATATTCAGTGACAGCAAGTGTCTTCTAGAAATGTGCTCTAGGGTGGGGTTATTGAGAGTTGCAGGAAAACCTGGATGGGTATGTTCTGTCCTTCCTGGGGGACCTCATGTTGTCCAGAAGGGCTGCCCATGACCCTCTGTGTTGATGGATGGGGGCGAGGACTGTCCCAATTTTGTGTTGTGGCAGACTCCCCATAGAGGTGGCCTTACACCTGGACCTGGGGGGATTTGCTTACCAAATGGAGGTAGGAGAAATGAATACCCCAAATGGAAAGAGGCTCTGAGTAAGGGTATCAGGGGCAGCAAGGGAAACATCAGTGTGAGCTTGATTCTGTCCATTGTGATGACCACACTGGTAAGTTGTCCACATGCTTGGTGGCCGCTAGCATCTAAAGGTGATGTGGAAATCAGTGTTTCTCAGTGCTGTCACTGACCATGTGCTTTGCCTTCCCTGAAGGAGAACCACTGTCGTCGCATCAAGATTCTTGGGGACTGCTACTACTGTGTTTCAGGCCTAACCCAGCCCAAGACTGACCATGCCCATTGCTGCGTGGAGATGGGGCTCGACATGATTGACACCATCACGTGAGTGCCATGTTGCCCCAAGGGTCTTTTCAGGGCTGCAGAGGCTGATGAGGCAGTGGGAGGTTGCTGGGTCCAGGAGTTCTCTCCTGAACCAAGAAGTGAGGCTTCAGTGACCACCTCCTACATTTTGCTGTGATGTATTTCTTTGTTCAGAGGATCCTGTGTATTGTCAGGTATATCGGAGACATAAAAAAAGAAATGGCCTTTATAATTAGACTGGATAAGCCATTCAGAAAGGGTGGCCAAATACAGCCATGTGTGCTGGTTCTTCCTCTAGGCAAGTGACTGCCTCAGTGCTCTGTGTGGAGAGTGGGCTGGGGTCTGGGAAGGTTAGTCCTTGAGGAGGGATAGTACCTGTGAGGTCTGGCCTTGGTTAGGCTTTGCTTACCAAAGTCTGTCTCAGTCCACAGATGGCTGCCTCCATTGCTCCAAGATAAGGTGTGGAGGTGGCCTGATGGATGTAGGGTAGATCCCGATTCAAACATCTTAAAGCATGGAGAGGTGGGTCTATTCCAACAAGAAGGTTGAACAGAGATTGGTGCGAAGTTTCATGCTTGGAGCAGAAAGTAATAGCACAAGAAGCACAAGAATCGTGTGGGGTAGATGTGATAAAGTAAACTAGCCGCTGGGTGAAAGAAAGCACACACTTCACACTATGTGCTCCCACAGTTGAGGCTGTGGAGATTGAGTGATACCTGGAGACCCTGTGAGACCCCATTGTGCTGTGGAATACCCCAATGCTACCCTTGCACACTGCAGCTGGAGGAGGCATGAGGGAACCAGCACCATGGGTACGTTAAGTGCCAGTCACAGTGAGCAAAGCTGGACCCTCTTAGGAGTGGTTCTCCAGTGTGGCTTCCTCATGTCAAGAGTCCAAAGGAGCTGCTCTGGGCCATGTTCTGGCCTGAGATGGAAAGGCACCCAACTGACTGCAATACACAGCAAAATGCCAGAAACACTGCTTTGGGAAAAAGCAGCCAGCTGCAAGAAATGCTGGGCTGAAACTGGGGAAGGAAGGCAGGCAGGAAGGAGGGACTCCTAACTTGGAGGAGACTCAGAAGGCAGTGACTGTCTTTTATTCTGGATGCCAAGCCATAAGTCACATGGCATAACATCACATTGCATATCATATATCACCTGTGATAGCACACATTATATCATGTCACTAGCTCTGTCACCTATGTCCTGACACATCATGTCATATATATGTTATATGTTACATCTTGCATTGTGTCATATATCATATGCCCTATTATGTCAGATCACATACAACACATCGTATATCATCTAATATTCGTACATCATATTGGTTTTAGTGGGCTTTTTCACCACTGTGACCTAAAGACCTGACAAGAAAAATTTTAGAGGAAGAAAAGTTTATTTTGGTAATCATGTTTCAGTCCACAGATGGCTGCCTCCATTCCTCTGGGCACAAGGCAAGGCAGAACACCATGGTAGAAAGGTATGGCAGAGGAGAGGAGCTCAGCACAGGACACTAGGAAGGAGAGAGAGACTTATCCTTTCACCAAGGACAAAATATATATCCCAAAGGCATGTTCCCTAATGACCCACCTCCTCCAGCCTATATACAGTTACACCCAGGTAATCCATTCAAGTGAATTAACACTGATACATTGATTAGGTTAAGGCCCTCATAACCTGATCATTTCACTTCTAAACTTTCTTGCATTGTCTCACATATGAGCTTTTGGGGGATAACTCACATGTAAACCATAACAATATCATTTATCATATGCTGTATTATATCACTTCACACATACCACATCATATACCATCTAATATACATATCACTATCATATTGTATCATGTCATGTATCACATCATATCACACTGTGTATCACATATATCAAATATATCACATTACAGCATTATATATCACATCATGTAACATACAAGTCTATTTACTCACTGCTCAGAAAAGGGCCCAATGCATGGAGAATGGATTTGGGAGGACAAAGAAAAAGATTTATTTGACAAAGCAGGAAAACTGATGGTAGACTAGTATTCTGGCAAATCATCTTAACACAGGCTTTAAGTTCCTTTCATCTGTTCCTTTAGGCACAGGGAAGGAAAAGAGGGGTTTAGGTTAAGAAGTGATTGGTGAAAGCTGGTGGCTCTTGATCTGTTAAGTTGGCACAGGTATAAATCCACCCTGTGCTGCTAGTTTCAGCTTTTAAGTGATTAACAGGGGCTGCATGTCAGGGAGGGTCTGGAGGTGTGGTTAAATACAATATGGGGCTGTGGTGCTGAGTTTTCTGTGAGCCATAAGCATGGCTACAATGCCACATAGCCTTGTGTTGTATATTGCATTATATCACATTATATGTCGTATATTATTAATGTGTCAGATCTTGTTTTAAGTGATCTCCTTGGAGTAAAATGAGGAAGCTATAAGTGGGAGCTGTAAGGAGACAGAGGTCACCTTGTTCATTTGGAAAATATTTATGATGCCTCTGTGTTAGCCATGCAGATACAGATGGTTGGCTGGGTGCTCCAGCTGACCTGTGCTGACCAGGAGGCTGATGAGGTTGCACCTTATGCCTCTGCGGTTGGTAGCCTTGACTGAACTCTTCAGCCTCTTGGGTCTCTTCTGTGCATTGGAGCCTCATCCTATCTCTCCCAAGGGGCTCTGGCCTTAGGTGGAGCTGCCCTTCCTTTCCTTACTGTTTTCTTACTTGACTTGCATGTTTATGGTTCTGAACAGTTTCTACAGGAGTGCCCCTTCCTGGCTGCTGCCCAGGAAACCTGCTGGGTTTTATGTCCAGCACTGAGCTGCAGCCTCACCTGTCTTGAAACGCTTCCTTGTCCCTTTGCTTCTTGAAGCTGTGTCCCCTTTGCTGCTCCCTCAGCATTTCAGCTGCTGGGTTTCTGGCTCCATGTCTCTGGTCTTGCCATTTGAGAATGGTGTACCCTGGGCTGGTGTCTTCCTCCCAGGGCTGCTCTCTGCTTCAGTTTCCTGAATTAACAGAGCCTGAGGGATAGCAGCAAACCTGGAGCCCCTGTCTGGGCTGAATTTTTGGCCTCCCACCAAGATACTGATCTCAGAAGATGGCCTCCTGCCCAAACAAGTCTGTTCTCCCTTCTAGACTGTCACAGAGCCAGGGACCATCAGTGTATTCTCAGCATGGCACTGAGGGGCCTACCTCCAGGGAACGAGACTCCTGGCATCTGGTGCTCTCCCTGTTGGTCTCTCTGGGCTGAGTGTGTCCCTGTCTTGTACACAGAAACACACACTCAGAACAGAATATGTTTATCAAAAGGATAGGCATGTCCAGATAGAGGGGAATGTTTGTGTGATTGTTTTTCTCTGACCTTGGAGTGCTTTATTTGGAACTTTGGAGATTCAAGAACTCCTTGAGAAGAACTGACACGAATAAGCCAAGTGACCGAAGCTCACATTCGTGGCAGAGTCTTGCTGACGGTCTCCTTTGTGAGAAGAAGGTCTATGCTATATCAAGCTAGAGGAGCTTCCTTCTATATCAAGCTAGAAGAACAGGCCAGGCCTTAAGGAGCTGGATTCAGCTGGTTGGGGAATCATCTCTTCTTCTTCTTCTTCTTTTTTTTTTTTTAAGAGAGAGAGAAAGAGAGAATTTTTTTTAATATTTATTTTTTAGTTCTCGGCAGACACAACATCTTTGTTTGTATGTGGTGCTGAGGATCGAACCTGGGCCGCACGCATGCCAGACGAGCGTGCTACCGCTTGAGCCACATCCCCAGCCCGAATCATCTCTTCTTAAAAGCCTTTGGGTGGCAGGCACCATGGCTGGATGTCCAGGGAGGAGCTGGTCCTGCAGGGCAGAGATGTTCTTCATCAGGCACCACAGTCACATCTGTTCTAGACTTGGGGAATTCTGAGCAGGCAGAGGAAATCTTGAGGAACAAGGGATGGTTTGGCTATTGGAAGCTTCTTGAAGCATTTCAAGCAGACTCCTGTGTCCAGAAGGTGCTCCAGTGCAGGGTAGCAGGGAAGTCACTCCTCCCCACCTTGAGGGGTCTAGGCTACCCCGTTAGCTTTCTTTCTGTCACGACTTCTCTAACAGTACCTGTACCAGGATCCTGTACTTCTGAGAACACAACAGTCTCATTGTGATGCAAGTGCCTTTAGAGTGGATTTCCAAAGGGGCAGGGCAAGGCCAGAGGAAAAGAAATAAAGGAATTATAAAATCCAGGACAGATGCTGCTTCAGGTGCAGGTGTGGGCAGGCAGGCAGCCATGCTGGGTCTTAGCTTCTTACCAGGCTGGCAGAGTCAATATTGTTTCCTTGTCAAACCAGTGAGGAATGATCTCATTATTGTTACCTTGAAGATTGTTCATTCCTATGGGAAAAGCAGATAGAAACGTTTACCATGTTTTCCTTTTGGATCCTTGATACCCAGGCCACCCACAACTGCCATCTCGTTATTGTTCAATGCAGACTGATCTTTTGGGAAGTCAAGGACCTTGTATGTCCAAGGCCTGATAGCATAAGACAGCCCCCGAGTGAACCCCAAAGTGGGGCAGTGAGGCCCACCAAAGTGCAGGGTGGGTGTATTAGTCAGCTTTCTATTGCTGTGACAAAACTACCTTAGAAAATCAACTTATAGGAGAAGAGGTTGATTTTGGTTCACGGTTTCCAAGGTTTTAGCTCATGGTTGGTTAGGCCCATCACTCTGGGCCTGTGGTGAGGCAGAATGTCATAGAGGGGAGCATATGGTGGAGCAAATCTGCTCACCTCATAGCGGCCAGGAAGTGGAGAGGAAGGAGCTGGGATCCCAATTTCCTTTTCAACAACATGTCCCCAAAGACCCAACTTCCCTCCATAAGAACCTACCACTTAAAGGTTCCACCACCTCCCAATAGCACTACAGGATGGAACCAAGCCCCTGGGGAATACTTCAGACCCAACACAGCAGCTGGCATTTCCCTGTAATACTATAGATAAGGAATGCTCACTTTGAAGTAGAGGCTAGTTCTTTTCCTCCTCAGCCACTTGTGGCTTAGACAGCCTGACCTTGCTGGGAGCTGTGGCATCTGGAAACAAGAGCAGAGGACAGGGGGCCTGCCAGGCAAGTGTTGCCCTGGAATCTCCTAGGCTGCAGCTGGGTCTGAGGATTTCCTGTCTTCAGATTTCCCTGCTCCAACCTCTATCACCTGGAAAGATTTACCCTAAAATATTGTAGGCCTCATTTGGGTATGCATTATGCTCTTAAAAAAAAAGTGTTAATTTTTATTGGTGTGATTTTCATCCATTATTTTGAGTGATATGTGTTCCCTGTTGGGTCAGGTGGATTCCATCAGTAGGAGGGAAAAAGCCGAGGTGTTCAGAGAATTTAATTCCTGGGCTGGTCTTGCCTCTGAGGTACTGTATAACCCTGGGCACATCACTTCTGTCTTGGGGCCTCACTTTTCCAATTCATAAAAATCCATGACATCCTGGCTCTGAGAGAAGGGTGCAGTGGCAGCAGAGATGAGGGTATCAGGACCACCCTGGCAGCTGCTATGCCTGGGCCATGGGATGGGGTCCTGCATTTTGACTCCAGGGGTAGTCCTTGGCTTCCTGTTTTTGTGGGTTTCTCCAGGATGCCCATGATACTCTGGCCACAGCTGCACATGGGACCTTTGTCAGCCTCTGACCTTCCAGGGAATGGGAGGCCCCTCCCCTCTGATAGGCAACCCAAAACTCCACTTTTCCTGAGTGGGCCAGAGACTTCTGATTCCCATGGAAGCAGATGAGCCTTTGGATTCCTGACTCCCATCCTGGGGCAACACCTCATATTCCTCAGTGTAAAATGAATGAGTCATTTTGCATCTCCAAGTTGTTATGAGATGATGTGGGCTCTCATAGGTGAGCTTCCTGTTGCCACTGTAGGGGTTGGTTTATCACCTGCCAGACAAAGGGAGCTGGCCCATCAGAGAGGGAGCCCCTCTTCTGTGGGATTTCCTTTGTGGCACATGGTCCTGTATACCTGTAGAAAGGGGGACATGCCTGTTCATCTCTGGGGGAAGCTTCTGTTGGCATAGGCGATAAGGAAACAGGAACCTCATTATTCTTCCATGCAATCCCAAAGCATGCTAAGTGCCATTTTTTTAAATAGACTTAATCCAGATATGGCCTTGCTCATGGTATCTGTGTTTTTTTTTTGTTTTGTTTTCTCTTTTCTGTTCTGAATTAAGTGAGTAGGAAAAGGCATGTGCTTTTCCTCCCCTGGCCCACATGAACAGGTGAGGACAGCTTGCACATGCCATACACCAGCAGATCCTGATGGCCTCCCTGGGTGGAGCCCGAGGTCCTGTTAGAAGGGACACCTATGGCCTGTTTCCAGACACCTGGGCTCTCTCCTACAGCCCCTTCCTTTTTAACAAGCTGGGTTCTGTGTGTGAGCTAGGGAGCTTTTCTCAGTTTCTCATCAGAAAGTAACTTTAGGGATTATTGATTTCATGTTGTTCCTGGATTCTAGTTTTCAGAGCCAGAGCCATGAATACATTCAGGGATGGATTTTCTGTGGGGTAGAGGATGGTTTGGGTACAACTCATGTCTCTATTTGCATAAGGTTTTCATCAAAACCTTAGGGGATCTGGAGATTCTGAACCTGTGCATTCCAGGTTGAGAACTTGCATTTTTACAGCTGGGGTAGCTGAGGCCCAGGAGGGGAAGCGAGGAGCCCGAGTTGAGGCCATTCCTTTGAACAAGGGACTTGACAACCATTTGCTCATTCTTCCTCTATGCTTGGAAACTTCCATCTAGATGATAGTAAATTGGCCTCTATGGTGTCCATTACCTCCTTTTTATTTTTTTTCCTTGTGTGCACAGCTGTAGCCACAGTGCTTTGAATAATGGGTGAAGGGAGTCAGCTCAATAGATGTTTGTTGAACAAATGAACAGAAGCACCCTCATCTGCCCCTTCATTTTCAAGCTTCAGTATAATCATGATTACATTTCTTTCTGCCAGGATTTATTCATGCCATGGTGCTGACGGGGGTCCTCCATGTCTTGGGATAGGCTGCTTCCTTGTTTCTTCCCTGTTGGAATCAAGCACTCGAGGGCTAAGGTCAGGGCTGCAGACTGAGCAAGAGTCTGGCTTTTTCCTTGCATAGAAAATACTTGAGATAAATAAGCAAACCCGAGCATATAAATAAGAAAGAAAAACAGGACAAATAAAGTCAGAAGGACTGGGGAATTCTGGTTCCTTGGAAATGACATGAGAAGTTCTATGGGATAAATAGCCAAATCTAACTGAGATGTTCCAGGAACTGTAGGGCCAAGAGGAGCAGCAGGGAGAACAGCTCTGGATGTGTGATTTCTTTAGGGGCAGCTGTCCAGTTTCCTGAAGACCAGATGGTGTCAGCATTGAGATACTGGAGGCGGAATCTGCCAAAGACAGAGAGTATTGGCAGAGGGCGCAGGGTGGCAGATGTGTGGGGCTGCATAGACCTGGTTGGCGGTGCTTGAAGAGGTCCAGGGACAGGGATGGATGTGAGTCCCAATAGTCTCTGAGTCATTTGCTCTTTCATAACTGCACAAGTATAATTGCTCAAAGTGCTCTGAAACACCATTGGCAGGTTTCAGCATCTACGTTTTCCCACAGGCGTTTCCTGTTCTGAATTTTGAAATGTTTTAACTTCAAGATCTTGTTTCAGTGTCTCTTATTGGTGATTGGCAAACAACTGAAAAAAAAGATAAATTTTTAAAAAAAAAATCATATTCAAAATGTATAAAACCAAACAGGTATTAAAGATGTTTTAATAGTCTTTCAAAACACTTCTTCCTAAATCTGTGGAATGAACACTTCTGAGGCTACTGAAGCTGAACTTGCACTAGGATTTCTGGGACCCTGACTTAAACATGTCCGATTCTACTCTCTTGCATCCTCCAATGTGGAGGTAGGCAGGCAGCTGTCTTGGAGTGGCTGTCGGATCCACTGTGTGCTGTGGTTATGGGGGACAGGCCCTTTTGCAGGCAAATGCATGATGATGGCAGAGCTGTTTGTAAGATGAGCCCAGCAGGGTTGAGTGGAGGTCAAGAGGCCTTGGAGACATGCTGGGCAGTTGCTCCCTCCACTATGGCTGAAGCTTCGGGCATGGAAATAAGGGAAGTCAGAGTGAAGGTGAGCCAGACATATCGCAGGTGGTGTGGGGTCAGCCTATTCATTTCATGTCATCATTGATAAATGCAATGTACAGAGGCCTCTGGAGTGGGACTGCAGGGCACATCATGGATCAGGGTTGAGGGCAAAGTGAGGGCTGCCTCACTGACAGTGGCAAGGGGGTAGGCTATGCTTCCTGGAGACTTTTTTTAAAAATATATTTCCACACTTAGTGGAATAGAATGAGTTAGCAGGTTGGCTGCTCCCTCATGTACTGGGGTACACTGGGGTGAGTTTACATGACTTCAGACATTGTCAGAACCAATGTAGTCAGAGCTGGGCTTTTATGCAAGGAAACTGAGGCTCAGGGACGGGCAGTGGTGTGTGCAAAATTGGCCAGGCTGGCCTAGCATTACCCAGATCCTCAGTACCCTCAGCACAATTTGCCTTCATTTATGTCCCCAGAGCCCCTTGCCTGATGACAAGACTTGTGAGGGATTTGAGATCCTAGGTTCGTTTCCCTCTGGGGATGTTCCTAGATGGGAAGGGGTAGGAGAAAGCCATGGAGGGAAGGTACCAAGCTGGTGTGGACATTGTGAGATGGCCAAGATGGCCTTGCCTGCCCACCTGGGACTCACAGGCAAGGTAGAGAAGCACTGCCATCCACTGATCAGGACAGGAGACCTCCACATCCTGACCCTTCCCAGATGGTAGAGCAGTGTCGAAGTCTAGTTTCCCCATTGCTCACAACCTCACAGAGCAGACTGCAGTGGTCTATTGAGGCAGGTGCCGGTGGTCCCAGCCCCATGCTGTATGCTGTGTTACAGGTCTGTGGCTGAGGCCACTGAGGTGGACCTGAACATGCGTGTGGGGCTACACACCGGCAGGGTCCTCTGTGGTGTTCTGGGCCTGCGCAAGTGGCAATACGACGTGTGGTCCAATGATGTGACCCTGGCCAACGTCATGGAAGCTGCCGGCCTGCCTGGGTAAGTTGGGGACTTGGTAAGGGGTGACCCCACAGTGGCCATGTGTTCTCCCCGAGTCCTCTCTCTGGGCATTGCTCCTGAGGGTATCTGTGTGGGTTCTAATTTGACCTTTAGCATCAGGACCTCAGGAGCTTGGCTTGCCCTGGCCACACCTGTCACTGCATTCCTGTGGTGGGGGCTCCTGCTGAGCCCACTTCTGTTCTCCCTGGGATTCAGCTGAGGCCCAGTATACATTTGCAGAAAGGCGGTGTTAGATCAGAAGACCAGATATGCATGGGGACCTTCACCTGATGCAAGTGGTGTCCTTATAGCTTATTATTGCTTTCTTTGTTTTGCTCCGTTTCGTTTTATTTTCTTAAAACATGTGCATGAAAAGCGCTGTGACCTCAGACACCCATCAGGGACTGGCAGTTTCCTTTCCATTCCAACCTCTCCTACCCATCCCATCCGTTGAGGCTCATAAAGCAGCCACTACTGGAAAAGGCCACTGGTGACCACCCAGGCCTTGGAGTTCTGGCAAATTTGGAACCTCCACCCTCAGTCTGACCCCCACCTTAGTGGGGCCTCCTTGAATTCCCCCTCAGCCAGCCAGGGAGTTCAGTTTTGAAATCAAGCCTTTCCTCTGAAAGGAAGTCAGAAGATCGCATGGTGAAGAGTGGAGTTGGTCAGGGAGTTTTCTTCTTGTCCCCTGAGCACATGGTGGAGGAGAGGAGGCTGCCAGTATTTCATCTGTCTGTTGGATTTGCATCTTCTACAGAGGTGATGCTTCCTTTGAGGGGTTCATCTGCCCTTGCCTGAAGACATGTGGGGCAGTATGAAGGCCTTGGGCCCCATGCACCACCGTGTGTCCTGCTATTCTGTCCACTCTCATCGTGTGGGGCCAGGCTGGCCAGCCCTGACCTACGTGGCTAACCAGAGGCTGCCCTAATAGTTTGGAAAGTGGCTCCTGTTTCTCTTCTTCCTTTCTCTTCCTCCTCTCACCCCACATTTCCTCTTCTCCATTCCTGGTTGCAGCCTTCTGACGTTTTTCTCAGAAGGCCCTTCATCCTCCTCTGCTGTCCCTTCTCTGTCCTCCTGGGCATGTCCCTTCCTTCTTTGCTTGCCTCCCTCTCCTTTCTTCCTAGGTTACCAGTGCAGAACATGCACAGGGAGCAGGAATGCTCCTCGGGGAGCTTACCCTGGGTCAGGAAGCCTGATCCATGGGCCCACACGAGGGCAAGGCTCACAATTCCATGCGCATGTGTCCTTTTCTCATAGGAAGGTTCATATCACAAAGACAACCCTTGCGTGCTTGAACGGGGACTACGAGGTGGAGCCAGGCCATGGACACGAGAGGAACAGCTTCCTGAAAACTCATAACATTGAGACCTTCTTTATTGTGCCATCCCATCGGAGAAAGGTAGGTACCTGGACCCCCTCTCACCCTCCATTTGGGTCTTAAATAGCCTGGTCTGACAGAACTTTAAAGACACACTTGTCCTCACCTCCTCCTCCTGTGATGGCTTTTGTGGTTATGGACTTGCTGAGAGAGAGAGGGGTGCCTCCACTAACATTGGGTCCAGGGCTTTGTTGGGGGGGGGGCAGGGGGAGCAAGTCAGAGAGCAGAGGGGATGAGAATCCCCAGTTGGACATCTGGGGTTATCTTAGGGCTGCACCCTCCCTTCCCACCCTGGACCTTCACTGCCTCCTCTGCAAAGTGAATATGAGACCCCTGCAAGAGGTCGGGGAGGTGGAGCTCTGTGAACTGAGGGGTGCTGCATACAAGGGGGCCATGGTCATCCTAACCAGGCACTTGCAGTCACTCCACCCAGAAAAAAGTGATCTGGTCATGCTTGAGGGTGATAGAACTGCGTTCAGGGCTCAGGTGAGGGAATAAGGACATGTCTCTGTGTGTGTTTTAAAGAAACAATTAAAAAAAAAGAAAAGTATGGCTTCATTGCCTGTGTTCTCTACTGAATATCACCCTTATCACCACTGTGTTTGGACCTTTTTATCCCTGTTATCAGAATACCTGAAAAGAACAACTTATGGGAAGAAAATTTTATTTTAGCTCATGGTTTCAGAAGTTTCAGTTCAAGATCAGCTGAGTCCATTGTGGAAAACTCATGGCAGAAGGGTGTGGAGGGGAACGCTTCTCAACTTACTGCATCCAGGAAGCAGAGAGAGACAGAGAGAGACAGAGAAGAACCAGAGACAAGATATAGTCCCCAGGATTAGCCTCCAGTGGCCTACCTCCTCTAGCCACACCCACCTGTTGACAGCAGTGCCCAGGAATCCATTCAAATTATTATTAGTATTATTTTTGGGTGTAGGGGGAGCGGGTTGAACCCAGGTGTACTTAACCAGGGAGCCACAGCCCTTTTTTTGTATTTTTAATTTAGAGACAGGGTCTCACTGAGTTGCTTAGGGCCTTGCTAAGTTGTTGAGGCTGGCTTTGAACTTGTGATCCTCTTGCCCCAGCCTCTTGAGCCACTGGGATTACAGGTATGTGCCACTGTGCTAGGCCATTCAAATTAGTAATTCATTAAATGGATTAAGCCACTGATGAGGTTCCAATTGAGGATCCAACCACTGCCTGAAAGCCCTACCTCTGAACCTTGCTGCATTGGGGATCATGCTTTCAACACATGAGCTTTTGGCGGGGGGGCATTCAAAACTCAATCATAACAACCATTCTGGGGAATATAGCTTCCACACAGTTTGCATGGCTGGATCTCCTGGGGATGATCCTTTTTTGTGAACGCCAGTGCAAAGCTGTGTCCTAGGTGGCTTCCTTTGACCTTGGCTATCTCCCACTTAAGGGTCTAAAGGACGTAGAATGGATAGGTCTGGGCCCTCCTCAGACTGGAACACCCCTAGCTGTGACTAGAATCATAGTCTCATCCCAGTAGGTGTGTGAGCCAAGACTGAGATTTGAAAACAGAAAGGGCATGCCAAGTGAGCTAAACCCCTCTCTGCCTAAACCCCGGAGTTGCTACTACTCAGTTGCTTCTACCAGTAATGCAGAGTCAGCGTTGAGCAAACAGATCCCTGTGCCCTGGGGTCCCCGTCACCACCAGGGTCATGTTTTTAACCTGATAGTCAAAATGTATTTCATTGATAGCATTTCTCTCCATTCATTGTGTTTGCATAGATATTCCCAGGCCTGATTCTCTCAGATATAAAGCCGGCCAAGAGGATGAAGTTTAAGACTGTCTGCTACCTGCTGGTGCAGCTCATGCACTGCCGAAAGATGTTCAAGGCTGAGATTCCCTTCTCCAATGTCATGACCTGTGAAGACGATGACAAGGTAGGAGCCACCAGGGGCACTGCTGGCAGGAACCAATGGGAAATGAGTCTCCATCCCATCTTCTCCTCTCCCTTCCTCTGCACTATAGTCCCTGTGCAGCATGGTTAGGTCCAACATCACTGTTTACACATTGTTTAGTCAGCCTTTCATTGCAGTGGCTAAAAAACTGACAAGAATAACTTAGAGGACGAAAAGTTTATTTTGAGCTCACAATTTCAGAGATTCAGTCCGTGGTTGGTAGATTGCATTGTGAGGGGCCTGAGACAAAGCAGAACATCATAGTAAAAGGGCATAGTGGAGGAAAGTTTCCCAGCTTATGGCAGCCAAGAAGTAGAGAGTGAGAGAGGAAGGGGCCATGGACAGATAGAGTTCAAGGTCATGCCCCCAGTGACCTACTTCCTTCAGCCATGTCTCACCTGCCTACAGTTTCTACCCAGTAGTCCATTCATATTATTAATCTATCAAATGAATTAATCCACTGACGAGGTTACAGCTCTCATAATCTGAATAGTCCTGAACATTGCCTAACACATGAGCTTTTCAAGGGACATTTGAGATCCAAACTGTAATACACATTTATGATCTTGTGAATGCTGCCCCAGAGCTAAGTCAAGTTTTATTTATGCACAAATTGTACTTTTCACACCTTTGCAATCTGTATTTATCTAAGTTCAAGCTAACATTCCCCACACATGGTCTAAGCTCAAGATAGTCCTTCTGTCCTAATGTCCTAGCCATTTTAGCCTTGATCTGACCATTCCCTGAGGCTGGCCCCTACCGCCTCAGGGGCTTCTTTGGCCTTGTCTTCCTCCTGTGGTTGACCTTGTGTCTCTCATATCATATGGGCTCCTCCCCATGATTCATTTTCTTCTTTTGATGGATCATGGACTCCAGCAACTGACCATGGAAGGGAAAGGAGGCAATGTTGGGGCACCTTGGATGAATAAAGGGGTCTTTCCAGGCCCTCACTTGGAGAGCTTTGCAGCCTGCTGGTGTGATGGGGCCCCAGTCACTAGGTTGATGTATTAGTTTGCTCAGGCTCCACAGCCTGGGAGAGGCCTTAAACCACAGACATTCATTTTCTCACAGTGCTGGAGGCTGGAAATCCAAGATCAAGGTGTCAGCAGAGCTGGTCTCTCCTAGTCATCTCTCCTTGGCTTTGCAGATGGCATCTTCTTGCTGCATCCTCACATGGCAGAGAGAAGGGGGCTCTGGTGTCTCTTCCTCTCCTTTTAAGGGTGCTACACCCATCAGAATCTCATCTATAAGTCCCCACCTCCTACTGCCATCATGTTGGAGGGCAGAATTACAATAAGTAGATTTGGAGTGATGCATACATTTGGTCCATGACAGTTCGCCATGATCTTTCTTCCTCTGACAGTTTGTTTCAATATGTTCTGGCTTCTGCCGTTGCTGCTGAGAAGCTCAGAGTTATCCTCATTCCCAACCTTTTGATGTGACCCTTCTGAGTCTTCTTGCTCTCAGGAAGTTTATGGAACCTGTTCTTTGTAAGTGGTATTCTGAACTTGCCCTAAATATGCCTTGATCTAGGTGTTTGGGTTTTTTTTAATTTTAAAATTTTTAAAAATTTTTTATGCTTTGGGATAGATAGTCCATGGACCCAGATGATCTACCTCTGGAAGTATTCAGGGATTATTTTGTTGATTATTTCTTTCCTTCATTTTTTTCCCCTAAAACTCCTATTATTTGATTATTTGGGCATTGAATCTCCTGAACTGACCTAATTCTCCTTCTCTGTCTGTCTTCACTTTCTGGAAAATTTCTTTGATTTTATCATCCGACATTCTTTTCTTTTCTTTTTTTTTTTTTTAAATTGGTACCAGGGATTGAATCCAGAGACCACAGAACCACATCCCAACTCTTTTTATATTTTATTTTGAGCCAGGGTCTCACTAAATTGCTTAGGGCCTTGCTAAGTTGCTTAGGACCTCGCTAAGTTGCTAAGGCTGGTTTTGAACCCACGATCCTTCTGACTCAGTCTCCCAAGTCTCTGGTGTTGCAAGAGTGCGCCATCTTACCCAGCCCAGCACTTTTTTTTGAGGTTTTCATTTATTCATCCACATTAAAAAAAAAAAAAAAACAACTTCCATGATCTCTATTTTGTTTTATAAATAGTCCTTTTTATGAAATCCTATTTCCACCTCAGGGGTGTATTTTTTTCCCATTTCGTCTTACTGAGATTTTTTTAAAAAAATATTCTGTCCCAGAGGCATCTCTGTTTCCTCTGATTGGCTCCCCCGCAGCCCTGTTTGTCTTCCTTTATAATCCCATCTTCCATTGATGTCGAAAGCCCTTACTCTTGTTGATTAAGATGGGGAATTACTGAGCTAACTGGGAGTGCAGATCCAGGAGAAGGGTTCCCCTCTCTGAACTTTCTTTTGGGCACCAGGATTTTATGTTTCTCTTCTTGGATGGGAGAGGGTTACCTGTGATTCTTAAATTTTCTGCTGGTAAGCAAGGGGTCTCAGACTTTACTTCAACCACATAGGCCTTGCATCAATCACTCTGAGTTGGAGACCCTGATTTCCCCCCAAGAAAAGACTCCACTCGTACTTTTGGGGGTTGATGGGTCCATACACCCAGACCATCGAAAAAACCGGGGGCTGTTGACACCACCTTGTGGATGGCATTTGATCATAGCAGCTGTGACCACCAGTGCTTGAGCCTGAGCTGTCCTGGCTCTTTACTGTCAGCTGGGGTCCAGCCCTCTAGGGTCTGCCCCATCTTGTTTTCTGAACTCCCACTTTTTCCACCTTCATTTCTTTCCTGCCTTCATGGGTTTTATGCCTTTTAAAGAAACCTCTTGCTGTAATTTAGAGACTTCTCAGGAAGAAGCAAGATTCTCAGGGTCATGGTTCATTATTTGTGTGCGTGAGCTCAACTTTGCTAGAACTTTATCTAATAATTCTCTAAGAACTCTGCTCCTGATGTATTCCATCAAAGAAAATTGGTCTTTATGCCTGTCAGGCAGCAAGGGGCTGTTTTAAACTAAATGGTTGGCTTCTAATGTTCACATGTCCTGGGTAGTAAGAGTTTTGGCCCTGATCAGGTCAGTAGGCACATGTTTTCAAGAGTTTCCACTCCATTCAGAGTGGGATCCGAGACAGATGAGTCTTCTCATCTCCCATGCAAGGAACTGTCTGCTGAGGGTGGAGCCTCTTGGGCCTGGGATTCCCACCACTTTCAGGCCTTAGCTTGTTGTGCTGGTGTTCTGAGAGTGCCCGTGAAATATGCAGCACTTCAGATGTGCTGCAAATCTGTCAGTGCCACTGCCTCAGGGCAGACAGTAGCTTGGCATTCTTGCCCTGTCTAGACTCCCACTTACCTGAACATATCTGACCTCTAAATGACGTTTAGATTTTCTAACCAGAGAATTTTCTTTGCCATATTGTCAGATTTAGTCTCTGTCTTTCTCCCCTAGTGCTCGGGGGCCCCCACATATCTTCCCACCAGGGCTAGAACAAGGGTGGGCAAATCAGGTGCACAATTTAAGCATTTACCCAAACTCAGTCATCTAGACAAATAATATTTTCATGCAGTATTTTGAAAAATCAATTTTAATCTGAAAGAAATCCAGGTCTTCTCCCTGCCTAGGACTTTTCTTGGAGCAATTGTGGTGGTGGGGATAAGTCATTCTTATTTGATCATTGAGGAACTCAGGTTTAATAAGACTCTGCAATTCAGACATGTTTCCAGGCAGAACATGCTGGCCTCTGATTCACATGTTAAAGTTTTGTTGGACAAACCAAGACTCTGAGGGGGCTGCCTTCTCTCCTGATCTGGGAGAAAGCAACATCTGTCTCTGCTTAGATTTTAGGCAGCTCCAATGGCAGCCCTTCAGTGGCTCTGTAGGTTTGTAAGGAGGCAAACCTGGGCTTCCCAGACCCCACTGAGCCATCTGCAGCCACATTCCAGTGGCTTGCTGCTGCCCCCAGCCCTCTGCTGCCACCATCCTTGCTTCCTGCAGTCTTAGCCTGGCCTAGGCAGTGAATCCTATGAAGCATCTCCTCGCCCTCCTTTCCAGTGTTAGAGTGTTGGTCTGCATTCCTCCTTTCATTCTGTGCTTGACTGCTTCAGCCAAGCTTTTATGTGCACATGCCTCTCACCTCCCTGGTCAAAGGCATGGACCCCTTGCTTTGCACCTTCCTACCTTCTCTGGGGGCACTGAGTGTTGTCCAATTTCATCTTTGGTCCCTCTGTCCCCTCAGTCCTCTAGATAGATGTTTAGAGACTCAGACCTCACCTGTGAGCTCAGGGTTCTGAATTGCAGACCCTGCTGCTGCCTACATACTCCCCTGGAAGGCTCAAACCCTCCATATTGTGCCCCCTTCTCTCTCATCATGGTACCATACCACCTTCTCTGAACTCTGGGCCCTGTCCTGGCTGGGCCCTTCAGTCCCCAACCCCAAGAGGCCTGTGTGATGGTGCTGGCCCTTTTCGCTTTGGATGACTCCTGGACATCTGACTAAGCCTTCTGGACCTTGAGGCTTGCCCCGCACCCCATCACCTTGTCCACAGTGCCTCCCTCTTGTGTCTCATCCTTCTATCCAACTGCCTGTCATGCTGCTTTATAACTCCATATCTGTACATGACTCTCTGCCTGTAGATGATCCTCCCCTGTCATGCCCTGGTCAGCAATCGAGTCAGTACTGCCAAATGCTGCCAGAACACCGTCTTCTTGTTTTATCGCTCTAATCTCTGACCCCTTGCCCTCCATGGTGCCTGATTCTGGCCCCTTTGCTCCATGGGTAGCCTCTGTAGCTAGGGCAACTCCCTTACCCCAGTATCTATTCCTCCCTAGGGAGAAACTAAGAGTCATCCCAACTTCCATGGAAAAATCTTTGCTTTTTCAATATCCTTATCGCCATCTGTTCCCAGGCTGGGCCCCTAGCTGTAGCCCATGATTAGTGAAAACAAGTCCCCAATGGGGGCAGAGAGAGTCTCTATCATGGAAGTCATCAAAGAGTGATGATGGGCAGTGGCATGGGGCCTCTGCAGGGATATCTGTGGTGGCTCCAGGTAAGGCCTGATCCTGGGCATGTGATGAGTTTGCTGTGAGTGCCAGGTGGACACTGGCCTGCAGCTCTTTCCCTCTATGTGGTATTCCAGGCCTGTCTTCACTTGTCCATCTCAAACTCTTCCCACCCTCTGCTCCCCTGCTCCTCCAGACATGCTCACCTGGCATCCTCAGTGTAAGGTGGAGCCAACAAGGGGCTGGGGTTGGGGTAGGGTGGGAGTGTGCTTTTTACCTTGGAATCTAGGCTTGGCTTTTGTCAGTGTGTCCAGTTCCGGGGAGTGACTTAGAAGTGTACTTGAGCAGCCTCAAACTATTCCATCCCTGTGGGTCCAGTGTTCTCAGGTGCTGCTCATTTAGGGGACCCGGAGGCAAGACAGCAAAGATTGACCAATAGGTGGCAGTGTTGCACAATGAGCCAGTCCAGGGTCAGGAATGATGTGCCATTATGAGGAAATCATTCCATGACACTTGTTGGGATGCAGTAAAGGCTACTTTATTCAGGATCTTTGCAGTTGGACCAGGCAGTGGGGTCCCAAAGTTGCGGAGGAAATTGGGGTGAACTTCAAATACAACAGGGAAAGTGGGAATCTATAGCCAAGTTGTAGGGTGGAGTCAGTGGATAGAAAATTACTGAGAGGAAGGAAACGTCATGGGTAGGATTCTGGCAAAACCAGCCAACAGACTCCTGCTGATGATAAGCTAAGGTGATCATACATTACCCGGAGCAAGGTGGAGGATGAGGGAAGTGATGGAAGTTATGGAAGGTGGATCAGATATCGAGGGGGGTTGGATTTTGCTAAGCTGACTTAGCAGGATTCTTTGCTGAAACTGGATTTTATAAGGAAGTACACAGAGGGACCTAGAGGAAGATTTTAGATGCATCTGAATCTTGATCCATTCCTACATATTCTGATGCCTCTGATAGGTTTGAGCCACCCCTCACTGAGTGGCCTGGACCTCCTCCTGGGGGTTTGATCTCTTACCTGCACCCACATGGCTTTAGGTCTTGCTCATGGCTTTAGGGCTTGCTCAAACAGCTATTGTTGTCATACTGCAGGGATAAGCTCCTACAGTAAACTGTAGCCTCCAGTGTATTTATACCTCTTTTCTTTGTTGTTTGAACACTCCCTAAGATTATAAAACTATTTATTGTGGAAAATATGAAGAAATGAAAAAATTCATGAAGAAGAAAACAAAAAACGTTTATCTATAATCCTATCAACCCCCACAAAAAACTATCATTAACATTTTGTTTCTTCCTGTTTCTTAAGAGTGTGTGTGTATAAATTTTTTAACAAAACTTGTTTGGGTGACATACTAACCGTTTGGTATGTTTCTTCAGTGTGTCCACTTCTGGGGTAAGTTTCTTTGGTAAGTTTCTTCTTCACTCGCCAATATATCTTAAAGATTTTCTTATATTATCACATATTCCTCAAAAATTTGATTTTCAATCATTGTATAGAGCCCTAGCCTAAGAAGAGACCGTTTACTTAATCAACCTTCACTGATATATATTTCTATTTTGTTTTAAATGAAGCATAGCAAGCACAGCATCTTTGTTCCTGAAATTTCTTTCTTGGATCATTCTGTAAAATGAATCCTATGAGTCAAGGTCTGCATGCATGGGTGTGTCACTCATTAGGGTTTGTGATGCCTGTCACCCATTGGACCCATCGGGTTGGAGACATGCTGATGCTAGTCAGAGCTAGTCTGGGGACTCTTCTTGATTCTTGTTTCCTAATACTTGAAGAATATTTGTTCACCTACTTTATACACCCAGGAACCTGCTTCTGTCTGCCTTCTCCCCCTTCTCTCTCTTTTAGCATTGCTTTTGTCCTTGTCCTTTGTACTTTGTCCTTTGTCCTTTTGTACTTCAATATCTAAGTTTTTTGATTAAACAACAACTACTACTACTATAAATATGCTGGGCATGGTGGTGCATGCTTGTAATCCCAGTGATTTGGGAGGCTGAGAAAGGAGGATCATAAATTCAAGGCCCT
Organism: Callospermophilus lateralis; assembly: GCF_048772815.1. Classification (NCBI taxonomy): domain Eukaryota; kingdom Metazoa; phylum Chordata; class Mammalia; order Rodentia; family Sciuridae; genus Callospermophilus; species Callospermophilus lateralis. The sequence continues at coordinate 100,525,985 of NC_135305.1, forward strand.
CCTAGGCAACTTAATGAGTCTCTGTCTCAAAATAAAAACTGAAATGGACTGGGGATGTAGCTCAGTGGTAAAGCACCCCTGGGTCCAATCCCTCATACCTAAATAAAAAAATAAAAATAGAAGCAATATGTACACATGATACAAAAGTTAAATCTTTCAAACTTGACCATTTTGTGTTCTTTCTAGAAATCAATGTGTATGTACCAGCAGGTAAATGTAAGTGGGAACTGAGATTACTGTACTTACACACAGTCTTTTCACTCATGCTGGACCTTAGGCATCTTGGAGGCTCACCCCAACCCAAGTCCCTTCTCTGTGGCTGAATGGCCCCCAAGTCTGGGTGCTGACCTGATTTCACCCCTCGCTTGTTGGTAGATAGGGACTTCATTTCATCATGTCCACGGGTGCTGGGAGCATCCTTTTTAACAAACATCTTAGCAAGAGGTACAATGATAGCCTGGGGTATTGCTTTGTGGTGAAATTGCTGGGTTAATGGAGTGTCTATTTTAATTTTGGAGAGCTATTGCCAAATTGTGCTCTCCCAAGCATTTGCCCTCCTAACCCTGCTCATGGTACGTAGGAGCTCTGGCTTCCCCGACCTCTTCAGCTCTGCCCTTAGCACAGTTTAAAATATCACCAATGTGCTCTCTGCTGTGTCTTTTCTTCTATTTCTGATCTACTTAGCCTCTTGCCTGCCCTGTCTTCTGGGCTTTATGTTTAAATATGTCTAGGGATTATTTTTGTAAGCATAATGTGTACCATATCTATCTAATATAGTGAAGATAAAATTTTAGCTTGTTTGGTCCACACATTGAAACTGATTGCAGTAACTTTTTACTTAATTTTCTTGATCTACAGAAATATGTATTACAAATAATGAGAATTATGCTTCTTCTTCCTTCCATTATTAAGTGACCTTAATGAGGGTGGGCAGTCTTTTTATTTTGGTTTTAATAGTTAAAACAAATAGGGTTTTGCCACTAATGGTGACATTTTTAGCTAAATGTAATAGAATATGCCTAATTATTTCAGGGAAGTAGTTAGTATTAGCAGTTTTTAAATGAGAAGTGGATGCTGGATTTAGGAAATACGTTTGCATATGTTTTAAGATGATCCACTTAGAGGTTTTGTCCTCTGACTGTTCCTATGGTGTGTGATGTGCCTGGATGTCCAGTGTGTCTTTGATCTTATGAGGTGTGGTAGGGGTGCTGTCTTGTTACTGCCAGGTGGACGTGGAAGTCCAGGTTGCACACCCGTCTTCCGTGACATCGCTATTGTGCAGGTATGGAAGTTGATTCTCCTTGGGGCTGCCAGTCACAGCATAAGTACAGAGTCATTGCCATCTCCTAGATATGAGCACTTTGGCTCTGTTGGGCTTTCTTTGGCACTGTCTTAGTTGGGGTGCAGCTATACTCCCTCACAGCCCTATGAGGATATAGAATTCAAGATGCCAATGTTGCCTTTGCTGGATGAATGGGGGTAAGAAACAGATTTTTCAGTGGTCTTGGAAAGAGTAGCATCATTATTGTCTAAGTTTTCTTTTTCTCTAGGTTTCTCATTCTTGGTCCTTTGGCCAGAGAAAACAGGCTTTTCTTGGGGCTTTTGCTGTATACATTTTGCCTGTACCTGTTGGCATTTCCAGGCCATGAGCTTCTCCAGTTTCTGATCTGAGATAAATAAGACAAAAAGATACCCTAGGGGGACCTCCTGCTCTACCATACAGTTTTTCTTTGAATCGCAAAGTTCCTAGAGCACCTCATCTTTTTCTTTTTACTGTTGGCATTCTGACCATTTGGTTAGAATAAAATGGAATAATGTATTTATTTCTTCTTTTCTGGAACTGCATGGACAGCATCTTTTTAATATTCTTGTATTCTCCTAAAATGTGTTAAGCACCAGAGGCCCTGCTTATGAAGTCCAAAAATGAGATCACAGTAGGTGGTTTCAGATTAGACTCCATTTTCCTTTTGGCAAACAGGTGCATTCTTGTACCCCATCCGTGACATGTGGGAGCTGTGTAGTAGGGTTCATGCTCTATTCCCATCAGCCCTGGCTGTAGCAAGAGACCTGGTAAGGTCTCGTCTTTCAGGTATAATGTGCAGGTGTCTGCTCTTCACTGGACACTGTTTCACCACTGCACACATGTTGAGTCCCACAACCCTCACACAGTGCTGTGGCACAGCTGCCCTGTAACCCCAGCACAGATGTGGGAACCCCAACACTGAGTGCGAGAGACTTCCCCTGTCATCTCAGGTCACCAGGGGCAAAGCCATGATAGCATCTCCTATCCTCAAATGGAGCTCACCCTGCAGCAGACAGGATGCAGGCTGGCGGGGGGGAGGCGAATATAACCCCTTTTCTTCAAAAAGGGGAGAATTTGATGACATTTCTTTGTTTCCATGATGACTGCAGCGGAGAGCATTGAGAACAGCATCAGAAAAACTTCGAAACCGCTCGTCTTTCTCTACAAATGTGGTCTACACCACACCAGGCACGCGTGTCAATAGGTATTTAAGCCGCCTCCTGGAAGCCCGCCAGACGGAGTTGGAGATGGCGGACCTGAATTTCTTTACCTTGAAGTACAAACATGTTGAACGGGAGCAAAAGGTAAGTCACTCTGGTTTTAATTTTCCTTGATGTGGTGGGTCAAGGCTCTGTGTGGGGCCCATAAGCTCGAAGCTCCAGTTGATCAATATCTCTCCCTCCCCACTTTGCAGTACCACCAGCTTCAGGACGAGTATTTCACCAGCGCTGTCGTCCTTGCCCTCATCCTGGCTGCCTTATTTGGCCTTGTCTACCTTCTTATGATCCCACAGTAAGTGCTGTTCCTGTTCTGATCAGTGTGTGGGAAGGTGACCATGAATTTGAGGTCCCTGGCCAGGCATGGTGGCATTACACTTGTTATCTCAGCGTCTTCGGAGGCTGAGGCAGGAAGATCGCAGGTTCAAAGCCAGACTCAGCAACTTAGTGAGGCCCTAAGCAACTTAGCAAGACCTTGTCTCAAAAAAAAAAAAAAAAAAAAAGGCGGGGGGGCGGGGCAGGGATATGGCTCAGTGGTTAGGTACCCCCTGGTCCAAAAAAAAAAAAAAAATTGGGATGCACACAGATTTGAGGTCCCTGAGGTTGGTGGCTGTGTGTTCTTTTTATATTCAGGATTCACCTTCTAGATACTCTTCCATCATGCCCAGCATTAGGGGAAGACATTGGCCACCACCATTTATTTAAGTCACTAGTTAGCAAGCTTTATGGCATACAGCTTGGGACTGGTCACTATTGATTTTTAATTTTGAACTGATTGAATTCTAAGACACCATATACCACATACTTACAGGTTCTGCATCCTTGTGGCATGTACCTTTGCCCTAATAACTATTTTCAAGGGGGAAGCAGAGTGTACTAAATGGCCTCACTGATTTCTAGGTTCATGTCATTTTTAGAAACATTCAAATGAGAAAAGGAGGGTTCTGAAAAGGAAGAAAAATATACTAATTATCATATGAGTCAGTGTGAGTTTGGCAGGTTTTCTTGGTTGAGGAAGATACCCGAAAGTCTCTGCTTGTTACTTTTCTTCCAGACATACCTGTTTCTTTATAAAACCTCCCTAGGGGGAATGAATAATATCTTCTTTGAGTTTCCAAAAAACACACAGAAGGTCCTCATACCTGGTGAGGACAGGGGGCCTCATCTGTGGGAGGCACACAGATTCTGAACACAGTGATCTACCCAAGGCCCCTGTTTGGGAATCTAGCTTTTTCTAGAAACGTCCTTCCCATACAAAGCCCAACAGAAGGGCAGCTCACCAAACTGTGTGAGCAGTTCCTATGCTTCTGTCAGGAGTAAAGGGCTTTCATAAAGGTTTATGTCCCTCAGCCTAGGTTAGAATTTGGAGGTGGGGTGGTGCAAGTCGAGGATAACTCAGAAAAGACCCCTTTACCTTTACCCCTTTACCCCTTTGCCTCCCTTGAAGATAGCAGATGTGGCAAATCCCAAGGGATCTGAGGGCAGGCAACCTGGTGTATGACACTGCTTCATCTTGAGAGCTCAGGAGATTTAGAGGGAGGGTACGACCAAGGACTGATTTCCAGATATCTCTTGGATTATGTCACCTGGCCTCTGACCAGCAGTGACTTGCATGTCCTCTGTCTCTAGGAGTGTGGCTGTCCTGCTCCTGCTGGTGTTCTGTATCTGCTTCCTGGTGGCCTGTGTCCTCTACCTGCACATCACCCGGGTCCAGGTATGTGTGTGATGTGTGACTTCTCCCGGAACTTCACCTGGTCCAGGCCTATGGACCATCTCTGCCTGCCTGCTGGACAGGACAAGTGGGATGTTGGAGTCAGTCCTGTCCCTTGCTTTCCATGGCAGGTGGAAATGTCTGCCTTTGTGCTGGATGTTCTGGTCCTATACCCGGCTCCGTGTGCTGTGTGCAACCTGCCTACTGGGCACAATGGGTGGATGATGGATGCCAGTGAAGTAAATGAACACAAAATATTGATCCTGATGTTCGAGATGGAGAGCTTAGGGGAGAAGGGAAGGGTGCCTTCTTGGGTTTTTCATGTCTCAAACCTGGGAGAGCATTTTCCAGGTGGGCCATTAGCCCTCCAGGTCCCCATGCTCGTCTTCTCAGCTCTTTGGACTTTGGGTGCAGAGTCCTGAGCACCACAGCCTTGTGCCTTTTGCTGTTCATCAGAGAGGACTCTTTTGTTCCTCATGGCCCTTCATTCCTTCATCACATCCTCAGTCTTCATTCCCAACTGCCCCATTTCCCCCAGAATACCCCTACTTGTTCCTTCTAGTAGACCCAGTGTTATTTTTGTATAATTGTTGAAAACAGCAATTCTTAAAACGATTAGGTCTAGTTTTATTTGTGTAGCTTTGTCATTATTCATAGGTAGGTACCATTCTGATTTTTTTCTTAACTAGCTGACACTATTTATTAAAACTGCATTTGCAGCTCTTTGACTTCTATAGGTTGAGTGATATTTTGTTTGAAATTTTCCCCCCTTCAAATAAGTTTGCTTTTGTCATATAATTTCAAGTGAAACCATGATGGATGATAATTTTCAAAGCCTGTCACTTTGTCCACAAATGGTGGGAACTGGCATGGCCACCTGATGGTGTGCAAATAGCCTAAGATATGCAGAAAACAGAATGAATACTGCTGGGGAAAGAACAACAGCCACCAAGCGTAGCTGAGGAATTCACCAGCCCCACAAGCCCACCTGGCATCTCACTCCAGGAATATGGATTCTCCTGAGCAGATTCATACCCCTTTCTTGAACCTCCCATGTGGGATTGAGACACATTAGCCTCTTGCTGTAGATGAGGGACATGGGGTTTGGGCAGCTAAGCAATCTGATCAAATGACTTAGAAGCAAAATCTATACCTGGTCTCCTGTCCATAAAACTAATATTCAAACCTAAACACTCTATGGCTCCATAAAACATGTATTCAGTGAGATTGGGCTGTGACTGTGCCTGGAATTAACCCTCTTGGTCGATAAGGCAGCCGCCCTGTGGCTGGGAACTTTGGCCAGATTAATTTCAGAGTGATAACATTAAAAATAAACTAGTCTACGTCATCCCATGTGATGCTTCTTACTGAGATGTTTTGTTCTCTTGGTGGACTCTGCCCAGGCTTCAATGGTTCTCTTTTTTTCTAAGGTGCACTCCCCACCCCCACCCCCCATGGGAATGGAGTGTTTTTCTAACCATGTGTTTGTGAAGCACCAGGCTCACAAAGCTGCAGGACCTGACTTTCCTAGGAGCTGGCGTCAGTGGCCCATGCACTGATGTGCAGAAAGCAGAGTCTGTTCTCAGCTCAGGCAGGAGGCAGGGCCAAGCTTACAGCAAGTATCCACTGGGTCAGGGCTTGACGGAACCAGCAATGTATACTAACCATCTTCACCAGGCTCTGCACTGGGCTCAGAGCATCCTTTGTGGGGGATGATTGGGGCCATGGCAGATGCCTGTATAAAATACACTGTGGGGATGACAAATGACAGGATGGAGGCATGGGGAGGTTGGCACACAGCAAGTCAAATCCATCCAGGAAAAAGCTAGCTTCACCCAAAGGGGAGGCATGAGTGGGTGGGGTCAGCCACTCAGGTGGGGTTAGGTCTAGTTCCCAGAACATATTCCTGGGACCCTTGTGGCATCAATAGTGTAGAAATGTTCTCTTCCCTGATGTCAACAGTGTTCAGAGCCAGGTGTCCATGGGACCTTCACCCTTTGCATTGGTTCTTGTAATTATCATTTTTCAGTCCTAGAGAGATAGTTTAGCTTCTGTTTACATGATAAAATATATTCATAGGAACAAATATTGAGCATCAGATGGAGAGGATCTGAAGTACTCCAGTTTCCTCACTGAGGGTGTGAGCCAGAGTAGCCAGCCTCCCAAAGATGCCACCTCTATAAAGTTCCTGGAGCAACAGTTGACATTTTGCAAGTGACCAAATAGTCAATCCAAAGTGCTTGAAATGATAAAAAGTTATGTATTGGCTCATGCATCCAGAAAGACCAAGGGAGAGCCCAGGGTTGGTTTTAGTCAAATTACTCCATTCTGCCATCAGAGACAAATTTCTTTCTTTCTGTCCCCTAGAGCCAGTCTCAGCCCAAAGCTAGTCTCCTTTAAGGGTTTCAAAACAATGGCAGCCGACCCGCTTTATGTACATCTACCATGCATCTGGAATAGGAGCTGATGCCTCTCTATATCTCTCTAAAGATCTCAAAGCCTCCTGCACTGAATCAGTTGCCAACCTCACGTAAATCAAATTTTCTCAGAGGAGCAGAACCTTGTGGGCATACAAGTATCCTTCTGTATAGAAATGCTCCTTGTAGGGATTTGACCATAGCGGATCCAATATCACTCTCTGGGATAAAGACTGAAACAAGGTTTCTCTAGCCTGCTCCTTGGAATTCTTCCCACCTCCTCCTGCTGCCCAGGTCCAAAGCTGTTCCTATGTTTTGATACCTATTACAGCACTGTACTTCTAGAGATTCAACTTTTCTGACTTACCCTTCTGTTATCAACCAGAGAAAATTATCTCTTTTTTTTCATTAAATTTTTTTGATGAGTAACAACTACATACATTTATGGCATACAATATGAGGCTATGATATACATATACATATGTATGTATATATATATCATTCTACAGTGTACACATATGTGTATGTAGATGTATATTAAGCAATTGAATTACCTCACATATTTAGCATTTCTTTGTGGTGAGAACATCTAAGATATATTATCTTAGCAATTTTGATATACATGTTATTTTTTTTTTTTACTATAGTTACCACACTGAGCAATACATCTCAAAATCTTATTCTTTCTGTCCACTTAAAACTTTGTACCCATTGACCAACATCTTCATTCCCACCCCCCAATACCACCAGCTGGCAATCTCCATTCTACTTTCCTCTTCTAGAAATTTGACTTTTGGAGTCCACATATATGTGAGATCTTGTGGTGTTTGTGCTTCTATACCTGGCTTATTAATGAAACAAGCATTTTGTCCTCTGGGTTCATCCATGTTGGTGCAAATGATAAGATTTCCTTTTTTTATAAGGCTAAATAGTACTCCATTGTGTATGTGTATCCATTCATCCTTGGATGGATACCTAGGTTGATTCCACCATATCTTGGCCCTTGTGAATAGTGCTGCAGTGAACACGGGAGTATAACTATCTGACATGCTAATTTCATTTCCTTTGGCTCTATACCCAGTAGTGTGGTTACTGGATTGTATGGTAGTTCTATTTTTAATTTTTTGAGGCACCTCCATACTGTTAGGAATGTACTAATTTACATTCCCACCAACATTATACAAGGATTCCCTTTTCTCTACATTTTTGCTAACACTTGTAACAAAAGCCTTTTTTTTAAAAAAAAATAATAACCATTCTACTTGGAAAGAGGTGATATCTTATTGTGGTTTAAATTTGCATTTCTCTCATGATAAGTGATCTTTGTCTTCATTTGAGAAATGTGTATTAAGGCCCTTTTGCCCATTTTAAATTGGGTTATTTGGGGTTTTTTCTGCTATTGAGTTGTCTCAATACTTATATATTTTGGATATTATTCCCTTATCAGATGTAATGTTTGCAGACATTATCTCCCAAAGTATGAGTTATTTCTTCACTTTATTCATTGTCATAGAGGAAAAGCTCCATGGCTTTCATGTGGACAATGCTTTTTTTTTCACAGAGTTTTAAAAACACATGAAAAAAAGGGAAAATAGACAAATGAAGTTGCATCAAACTAAAAGGAATGTGCACAGCAAAGAAAGGCCTCATGTGATTAGATTAGGTACAGCAAGTACTCCTATCTGATGCAGAATTATCTTATTATTAAGCTTAATTACAGCTTTAGAGTCCCTTTTACCAAAATATCACATGATCATGGACATTCTCATTCATCATAGTCTCTGGCCCAGATTTAGCTGAGAAACCTTGGGGACTTTTAGGAATTATGCCAATCCCAAATATACTAAATAAAATTCATTTTACTAACTTAAAAATTTTCTCCATATATTTATAACCTAGAGGATTTTTTAAAAAACTGTTTTTGGCAAATTTTTAAAGGGTTTTGGGGAATCATAATTCTTCCCATTGATTATTAAGGTTATATTTATATGGTTTCTGCTTGCATGGTCATTTTCATGGCCCTGCGCTAACTAGCTTGCAGTGAAGCACTGACTGTTTGATACGCTATTTTAGTCAGCTTTTCATCACTGTGACCAAAAGACCCAACAAGAACAACTTAGAGGAGGAAGTTTATTTTGGTTCAGTCCATGGTCAGCAGACTTCATAGTTCTGGCCTGCTACAGTCCGGCTGAGCAAAATAACCGAGAGGTGACAAGCAACTTGAAGGTTGAAGCAGGGACTACTTTATTGCAAGTGAACTCAGCCGGAACTGAGCAAGAACTCAAAGTAGCTGGCTCCTAAGGTAGCGGAATCGCTTTATTGCGGGACAGCAGAGGTATATATACCTGTTTACACACAGCTTGACTCAATAACATCATCTAGATACAGCAATCATCCAATAAGGAATCCTCACCATCTTAATGGCTCGCTGGCATTGCTTCACAAACCACTCCTCCTGGCAAACTGCCAGATGACATCTTGACTTGATTTGCATCCCCAACACTGGCCCAAGGTGATAAAGAACATCATTGCAGAAAGATAAAGAACATCATAGCATTACTCAAAAGCCCAAGTCCATCATTGTTGGAAGAGAGCTGTTCAGTTCATGACAGCCAGGATGCAGACAGTGAGATCCACTTGCCAGGGACAAAGTATAAACCCCAAAGGCTTTCCCCAGTGACCTACTTCCTCTGGCTACACCTTACCTGTCTATACTCACCACGCAGTATAGTAGTCCTTTCAAGTTAATTCATTAAGTGTATAAATCCATTGATTAGGCTACAGCTCTTATAATCTAACCATATCATCTTTGGACATTTTTGCATTGTCTCACATGAGCCCTGGTGGTTACCTTATATCTAAATAATAACATTCTGCCCCTGGTCCCCTAAAGCTCATGTCCATCTCACAATGCAAAATATATTTAGTTAATTTCCAAGAGTTCCCATAGTCTTAACAGTTCTAGCATTACCCAAAAGCCCAAGTCCAAATTATCATTCAAGTCTCAAGGCAAACTCTTAGCTGTGAGTCCCTATAAAAATCAAAATCAGGTTACATATATCCATATCTAATGGCTAGTAAACATTTCCATTTCAAAAGGGATAAATAAAGACATAGAAAGAAGAGATGGGATTAAAGCAATGCTGAAATCTAACGGGCAAATGAGTTCTCTAGTTTCATGTCCAGCATTTGGGGCACATGGTATTGTGATGTTCTTTCCAAAGTGTTTGTGTAACTCTACTCCTATGTCCTTGATGGTTGCAGCCCACATGACCTCTGTTAGCTTATTCCTGCAGCTTTCCTTGGTAGTAGTTCTATCATACTGACATCTCTACTACAGCTTCAGCTTCCTTCTATATCACCCTCCCAGGAGCTGTCTGCAGGAATTTGGAACCTACTACGCTTTGTCTGGCCTCCCATACCTTCTTTTGAAATCTTGGTAGAAACCTCCATGACCTCTTAACTCCAGTATCCTGCATTCCTGCAGAACCAGCACCACATGGATGATGCCAAGATTGGCCACCATCTTGAGCAGTACCCAGGCTTCCTAGAATCCTGGCTGCAGCAGCCTCTGAGTACCTGAGCAGCTGAGCAGGGTGAAACAATTTCCTAGGCCCCCCTATATAAGCAGGGTGCCCCATTTTTCTCAAAGGAATTTTTACTTTTCCATCCTTGAACCTGAGATGAGGGTGGTCTTGCGAGTTCCTGAAATGCCCTGAAGTCATCTTTTCTATTGTCTCTGGGTGAAGTATTTAGCATTTCTTTAGTGGCTATAATCTCTTTAACCAGAACTTCTTTAGCCACAGTTTTACTTATACTTTTCTGGCCAAACTGCAAGTTTTTAAATTTTTCTTCTCTGCTTTCTGTTCCTTAATATCACAGTAAACTTGACTAAAAATTGCCAGAAATATCTGTGCCACCCAGAGTGTTATGGTACCTTGATATTTCCTCTGCCTGATTAATTAGAACATCACCTTTTAATTCAACCTCACAGAAAATCTCAGGTCTTAGGCAAAATGTAGACAACTTCTTTGCCAGAATGTAACATGAGTGGTTTCTAGTCCAATTTCCAGTAGAGTCCTCCTTTTCCTCTGAAACCTCATAAGCTCAGTCTTTATTGTCCACAGTTCTATCAGTGTTCTTGTCTTTTGAGCTTCTACCAGAAATCACTCATTAAGCCCTGCTTACAATATTCTAAAGCTTTTCTAGCTTATATCTTTAAACTTTTCAAAATTCCTCCCACAAACTTCAAATGGCACCAAAAGCTTCTGAATGACATGGTCAGATTACTCACAACATTGACCCCACTCTCAGTACCAATTACTGTTTCACTTAGCTTTTGTGTTTCTGTGACCAAAATACCTGACAAGAATGACTTAGAGGAAGAAGTTTATTTTGGATCATGATTTCAGCAGTTTAGTCCATGGTTGGCTGTCTCTTTAGCTTTGGGTCAGAGGCAAGGCAGAACAAATTGCAGAAAGGCATGGCTGAGAAGAGCTGGCTGCTCAGTTCATGACCGCCAGGATGTAGAGAGAGAGCGCACTGCTGGCCTGGGACAAAATATAAGCCCTAAAGTCATACCCCCAGTGATTTACTTCCTCCAGCCATGCCCTATCTGCCTAAGATAAGGCATATCATTGTATTAATCCACTGATTAGGTCATAGCTGTCATAATCTAATCATTTCACTTCTGAACATTCTTGCATTATTCCACACAAGAGCTTTTGGGAGATTCCTATCTAAACCATAACACTGGGGAAAGAGGTTGACTGGTATCTAAAGAAAAGGTCATTCAATCCCCCTGATTATTAAAATCCCCCTGAAGTCACCTTTTGGTGAGAATTTCTCTTTCACACGTAGAGAGGTCATTCCATATACCTGTGTCCCAGATTTCCTTCTCATTAGCATTCAATCCCATTCCTTTCAAGTCCCTGTCTATCTAGCCACACTGTTGGTCCCAGTCCATGAATCAGTGTATAATTGCATATCTGACCTAGGTGTACTGCCCTGAGTTCTACCAGTGGGAGGATTTCCCTTCATCATTGCTTTCAGGGATATCCTGAGAGGACCTGTAGTGCTGTAGATGTCCACTTTCAGGTGGTGCCTGCGTATCATGCAGAACCTTCTGTAAACCAGGCCTGAATCTTTGCTGTTTCTGTCAGCTGATAATAGGGACTCCCCCATGGGGCCACAATTGGGAGAGAGGAGGCATTGCAACAGGAGAGGGGACCTTGGGCATTTGGGCCAATTCTTTTGCCTAGCTTAATTGTGCCTTCAGGGCCTGATCAGGCCCCATTATGTAAAGATTACTTCCATTTGGTGATGGAGTGCTGCTGCACAGGCCCAACTTTGTGGCTTGGTGGGTCAGATAACACATGCTTTTGATGAGCAGTTCAGATCACATGGTAACTTGGTGGCCCATTGTCAGACATTCCATTTCTTTTAAGTCAAGAACTTAAAAGAACCTTTCTTTGGGTCAAGAACTGTCCTTAAAAGGAGAGCTGTTATCTGCAGAGGATAGTAGCCTTGTTCCAAAATCCTGTTCCAGGGACAGGGTGTGGTTAATGGCCTGGAAGTTGGGGGCTGCCAATGGCTCTGGCCATGTTCCTAACCATGTGGAGTTCTGCCATGGCCAGAGCTAGGGAAGTAGCCTAAGGAGGGCCATGTTAAAGATCAGGAACCAAAAATTGGGGCCTGAATTCATATCCTGCCAGCTATATGCATTGGGAAATTGCTCTTTCCTCATCCCCAGAATTCATGATCCTGGGCTTGGAGGTGTTTGTATCAGCCTTTCCTTAGCTGCCCAGTGGGAAAAAATATTCCCGGATTGCAGGAATAATTTGCAGATCTCCAAGGATGTCCTTCCAGGTGCCTGCTGTTGGTGCTGGTGTTGTTTCCCATAAAATGCTATGGGTATTTATTTTGGTGTGTATTTTTTATTTTCAGGAATGTGAGTGTAAAAGGACTTTTTACTTTTATGCTTGAAAACATTTATTGAATATTCCAATTGTATTTGTATTTAAAATAAAAGTCCTATGAACTTTTAAGAATTATATAAAACCTACACAAAGAGTGTGGTAAAGTCACTTAAAAGCCATAAAAGAAGACAAATGAGTGGAAATTCTTGACATTACTAAAATAGGAGAATGCATATAATGAAAATGTCAATTATTCTACTCCATTTTAATGCCAATCAAAGTCACATTGCCTGGCAGAAGGAAGGTGATATTACCTTTTTTAATTTAAAGAATTATAGGTTTTAAAAACTTTGGTGGGTTCTTCATCTGGGAAAGAAGTATATGAAAACAGCCAAGAAATCTGTGTGGGGGATGAACAGGTGAGGGCGTAGGGACATGCAGACCATTCTTTGCATTCTGTTTCATGTGGATCATTTATTATGCACATGAATCTATTTTTTAATCAGATGATATTTTTTAAATGATGTTTTTTTGTTCAGTGTTTTCCAGGGTGCCTGACGATTCAGATTCGTACCGTCTTGTGCATATTCATAGTGGTCTTAATCTATTCTGTAGCCCAAGGATGTGTGGTAAGCATCCATTATAACTTTTGAAAAGCACTGGGGCAAGAGAACTGGAGGGAGCAGGGAGGACTAACAGGAGGGAACAGGACAGGAGTAACAGATGGAGGGGGCAGAAGAAACAGGATGGAACTGGGGCAGGACTAACAAGATGAAGCCAGGATAGTAGTAACAAGAGGGAGCTGGGGCAGGAGTCACAGGATAGAGATGCCAGGCTTGGGGTGCAGGGAGGGATGGTGCCTCTAGGTCCTGCTTAGCCCCTTCCCCTGCAGCCTTTGCAGGCTGTGGGCAGCAGGATGGTTGAGGCCTGGCTGGTGACATGAGGGGATGGTTATGGTAAAAGGCATGGAGAGCTGGGAGACTGGGATACCTGAATGTTCTGAGAGAATGCTGGCTGCTTCCTGGCCTTTCCTAAATCCCTCTGTCCCTCACTTCCCAGGTGGGCTGCCTACCCTGGGCCTGGAGCTCCCAGTCCAACAGCTCCCTGGTGGTCCTTGCGGCTGGGGGCCGGCGCACTGTGCTGCCTGCCTTGCCCTGTGAGTCTGCACATCATGCCCTGCTCTGCTGCCTGGTGGGTACCCTCCCGCTAGCCATATTCCTGCGGGTGTCCTCCTTGCCAAAGATGATCCTGCTGTCTGGGCTCACCACATCCTACATCCTCGTTCTGGAGCTCAGCGGATACACCAAGGCTGAGTGAGTGTAGTTGCCTCAAGGAAAAGGCCCCGGGTGGGATGCTGTTACTGAAATCTGTGTGTACAGCTACATATAGCCTCTTCCAATTAGCAAATTAATGAGGACCAAGTCTATGCAAAATTTTTAGTTCCATGGCTTTTCCATTTCTCCTCTTCAGCCCAGGTTCTAGCAAGGCATCAGACTTCCTGTTGAGAAGGAGGTCTTGGCCTGGGTCAGCCCCAGCAAGCTGTTTGTGGGCATCACCACCCGAGGACCACTCTCTGCCCTGCTCCAGGGTTTGCTGGCCACGTCTTGCCTGGAAGCTCTACATTGACTGGGGTTTCTTCCTCACCTTCCCCCAGGGGCGGTGGTGTCTCTGGGCGCAGCTACGAGCCGATCGTGGCCATCCTGCTGTTCTCGTGCACGCTGGCCCTGCACGCCAGGCAGGTGGACGTGAGGCTGCGGCTGGACTACCTCTGGGCAGCACAGGCAAGATAAGCCCTCTCTCCTTCCTGGGGGTGTGGGATGGGGATCCTTCAGCAACTGGCGCAGCTGGCTGACACATTCACTGGCTATGTGACCTGCAGAGGTCCCCACTCAGCAGTATGGAAGGACCAGGTTCTAGAAGAGACCTGTGCCAGGGGCTTGAGAATTAGGGACAATCCCCATGGAATGACTATATGGAAGGCTGCAGGAAGAGTGTTCGAGATAATAATGTCGGAATGGCTGTTTTATGAGGCAGTGAGCTCCCCATCCCAGGTAGAGGGGCCTTGGACTCTGTGGGGTCTGGATGATGATTGCAAGTCCCATCAGAGTTATTGGGAAATAAGGGAATGACGAATCTCACTCCACCCACTCCATATTGAGTGGCTCTGTGGGTGGGAACTGAGAATCTATATTTTTGACAAGGATCCTGGGAAATTCTGACAGGAGAGGCGTGAGGACCCCTTATGGAGGGATTCCAAGAAGTAGTGGTATGAGCTGGCTTTGGACCTTGACCTTCTGGTTACCAAGTGGGGAGTCACAATTTCTTGAAATCTGTTCAGATGTGAGACAGATGCCAACTGTCGGATCTTTACCTGAGCCCATGCTGTGTAGCTAAGTTCAGAGACAGAAGGGCTTACCTATGTCTGTGGTGGGACCAGGGCAGCACCTGGTGCTAATGTGAATGCATCTCTGTCTGTGTGCCTGGGCCCCCAATTGCTCTGTGCTCCCCAGGCCTCTGGGATATGAGGCATTTGAATAGTCAGGATTAGGTTACCCAGGCTCATATCCCATCTGCAGACTCTCTTGCTCTGGGCTAATTGCCCCACCTAATTTTCTTCACCTGAATGTGGGGAATGAAGGCTTGATGAATCTTAGCTTTAGCAAAAGGCAGTCTTCTTATTCTGATATATCAAGAATAGCTCTTGGCTGTTGGAACTACCTGATTTCATTTATACCTCAGAGTAGTGTTGTCCAGGAGGTGAGATTACACATTGGAAAACAGGGTCCACAGAAGAGAATGTCAGGGTCTTTCAGTCCTGAGTGGCTGAAGCAGAGGGCTCACTGTGGACATGGAAGACCTGATTGTGTCCAGGTGTCTTGTGGCAGTGGGACCGGCTCTGACATATCTGCTTGGCAGGAGAGCTTTTTGGTTTGTCCTCTAGTTCCTGAGACTGAGTGGCAGCAGGTTACACAGTGGAGGGCAAAAACCCTTCTCAGTAGCAGGAGGGGTAACAAGGGCTGGGCCTGGCATTAGGTAGTCGCTCTCTCACATTCTGGCAATGTCACAGCCAGTGTTCGACCATACTCGCCTTTTTCCAGCCATAAAATGGGGGTGAGAACCTCAATCTGGGCTTCCAAGAATAACTGAAATTACCCTGTAGACACACTGGCCCCAGACTGGAGTGAAGGAGGAAGGCATGCAGGATCCCTCCTGGCTTGGTTTCTGCAGGTGACTTTGTCCCTTGGCTGTCGGTTATGAATCTGTTTGAGTAACCTGCACCTGCTGATGCTCCCCATTGTCCCAGTACAACTGGAAGCAGGACGCCGGGGACCTATTGGTTGGGAGTCTCTAGGTCAACCTCCCTGGTGGTGGGTAGTGGTTTCAGGTGCTGGCACATACCAATTCTTAGAAAGGAGCCCAGCTGCAGTTTGCCCAAGCTTGCCAGGTAATGGGAGGAGCCTCTTTTTGATGGGTTTTGCTGCTGATATTTATTCTGCTCTGCCAGCTGTCCAGCAAAATCCAGCAGTCCAGTTCCTAACACCCACCAGCCCTGCCATCAGCCCTGCCATCAGCCTCTGGTTTGAGATCTTCTTATATGAGCAGTGTCTGAGGCCACATGGGCATATCCTCAGCCCAGGGCCTCCGCTCTGCAGCCAGGACTGAATGGACCCCACCTCAGAGTTGGGGCCAAATACCAGATACCTACCCAGAGCTGGAGAAGAATGGATTTGGCATGAATCAGGAAGACTGAGACAACTGGGACACCAAGATGGAGGGTTTATAAAGTTGTTTACTATGATGCCCAGTTGGCTGCATAATTGAAGTGAGTAAAACTGAGGCCATAGCTGTGACTTCCAGCTGGGAGATACTCCCTGGGGGAGACATGGTTTTCTCATCTGGGTTGGCATGGCCTTTTCTCGGCTTTAAATATTAAATTAAAATATTGGTTATTAAGTACAATTTTTTTTAAATATACAGTATTTGACCCTGTCATGTGATTCTCCATTTGACCACAACCCCTATCAACTTCAGGGCACAAATGCATTTTGGGTGAGTCTGTGACCCTCATGAATGTGTGTCATTGGGTAAGGTTGCTAAATGGAACATAGTGACACATTTTTTTCCATAGATATGTTACAATAAATGCTACTTTGCTTTCCCATAATCCCAGCAAAACACAGAACTTTCTAGACTTTACCTGTTTGCCCTCTGGACATTTAAATAGGTTGTTCAGACATCAGAGTTCCTCAAACTATTACACAATTTTCAGGGTTAATTATTTATGAAGACCAAATTGGTTGTTCAAACCTGCATAAATAGATGGGTTTTACCATTATGATGACATCCTGAACCTCTTCATCTTTTAACTATTGAGATGCTTTTGGTTCCAGTGTTGTTATTTTCTTTGATCTCAGTAGATAATCACCATGAAAACACAGTTAACTTATTTGTCTACCCAATAAATACTTAATCCAAGGATAATTCCCATTGTGCAATAGCCATTACAGACTTTGAGAAGAAGTTTGCCTATAGTATGGTCACAGTACAGACTTGGAACTCTCAGCCATAGAACCAAGTTAGAGACACCATTGAATTCCTGATTTCGAACCCTTTTGTTCTTGAGCTGTATTTCTGCACATGTGATGGTAACATGGTGTGACAGTAACAGGGAGTTTATGTCATGAATGTCAGGGTCACCTTTCTCAGACTCTGAAATACTGCAGCATGTTGTGTGTCATTTTGTTCTGTTACTTGCCACAGGTTTTACCTTTGGGCTTTGGGTGGGCACACCCTCAAAACAGCTTTAAGTAAAGACAGATGATTCTGAATCACTTCCCACTAGGTCCTATCTCTTATAGGCCCCTCACCTCCCAACATCACTACCCTAGGACCAAACACCAATCCATGAACCTATGGGGACAAACCACATCTGAACCATAGCAGGGTCTTTATCTGCTTTTGGTATGAGAGTAATCAGATAAAGGATGAGTGGAGTATTCCATCCTTGTCAGTTTTTCTATGGAGTTTGTATAGAAGAGGTATTATTTCTTAAATGTTTAAGACCTGATCTACCTATTTTTGTTTTTGTTTGTTTGTTTGATGAGGAAACTTTAAACTAAAATTCAATTTCTCTTAGGATATATGGCTATTTAGGCTTTCTATATCTTTTTGAGGTGTCTATGGAAATTTGTATTCTTCCCGTAAATTTGTTGATTTTTTGAAATTTGGCTATAATGTTTCCTTATTATCTCTTTAATATTAGCATAACCTGGTCTATATTATTTAATTTCTTATGATTATTTTCAGATTAATTTACTGTTAGCTTTGGAGCTGTAAGATAATTTGAGAGAGGCTTTTCTTCCTGTGTAACATAGGTGCTTTGTGTTATAAATTTGCCTCTAAATACTGCATTAGCTGAATTCCACAAATGTTGGTGTTATATATAGGTTCATTTTCATTTGGTTCAAAGTACTTTCTAATTTTCCTTTTGGCTGCTGCTCCTCCTCCTCCCCCTCCTCCTCCTCCTCCCCCTCCTCCTCCTCCTCCTCTTCCTCCTCCTCACTTTAATTAGTGTAGTTACAACAGGAAGACAGAAGGACAAGGGGACCTATATCCAAAGCCCTGTCTTCATCAGGTAATAGACTTTGAGGTTTTATAGAAAAGGGGAATGAGGGTAATGGTGTGTGTTTGTGTGGGGGGTCTGCATAGCCAGAGGGATTGCTGTCAAAGCAGGTGATCTTGATCAAGTGCAGGTGTGACCTTGCTGTTGCTGCTAGTAGCTTCCATTTATCACACAGTGTTCACTGGATCAGACCTTGTTTCAGGAATCCAAGATGACCTGGAGTGAAGGGGACAGATGCAGAATGGAGACAGAGATGCCAAGGCTCTAATCCTGCTTTTAGCCACCCATTCGATATTTGAAGGCAAAAGTAAAGAGTCTTATGTCTTTGTTACAATTCTATCTTTTGGCCATTCCTCAATCTTGAGGGAATCAGGGTGTCAGCCAGTCTGATTTTCCAGTTTTCCTGGCCCAGTGATTACTAGCTTTTGAATTACAATTGAGGCAAAAAAGGGTTAGATGCCTAAGCCTAAAAGTAGAAGTGCCATTACAAGCTATAAAGCAGAATATAAGAGTCAATGTCTGAAGGTGTCCAAACTTTAGATTGGAGGGTGTCTCTTTCCTTTTTCATAGTTCTGTGAGTATGGACTACTAAATACACACGCACACACACACACTCTTATTCAGAAAAGAATAGTCATTTTCTTGGTTTTGTCTAAATGGAGGACCCTTGCCTAAGCTATGAGTTCTACCTTCGATGTGGAGGCTCCTGGCTTTTGTGTCAGGCAATCATGCATAAGAATGTCATCTCCAAAACATCTTGGCCTTACTAACTTTTGGTAGGGCTGACACAAGTGCACGTCTCAAGTCACCTTTAAAAGGGCCACTGTCCCCTCACTTCCTGAACAACCAACAATAAAAATTAAAAAAAAAAAAAGGGGGGGCCACTGTTTTTCCCTTTTAATTATTCTTGCATAACTGTTCTTTGACTTTTCTTCCACTCCATATTAGTACATTTGTCTCTGGTTATACTTTCCTTTGGGTGTTCAAGACTGATTACCTAATTGTGGGCCCCCTGTGTTGTCCTCTTTCCTTCCTTTTGTTAAGTCCAGCTGAGACTCCTCAGGGGTTACTTTTTAGGCTCTTTTGAGGAGCCTCTTGACTCTTTCTGTCTTTTTCTCTACTAGTTGTGCCATCTGCCAGACTGGGTCAGAGTCTTGCTGACTACATGTGACTTCCCTTGGAAGCATTTAGGGACATTCCCCTCTCCAAGGACCCTCTTGTTTGCAGAATGTATACTGACTGGCTTTCTGTTCTCCAGGGTCCTGGCAATTCCCCTGATCAAGAGGTCAAGTTGTTATAGAGCTGGGGCCTTCCATGAAACTGAGGCAGCACGAAGACACCCACCACCCTGCTTTAAACCCTGATCCTAGTGATCAAGTCAGAAAGATTTCAGACATGTTGCTCAGAGAAATAGGCACATGTTTATTAAAAAGGAAATGGGGGACACTCTCAAGGGAGAGCGTGTGTTCTCTCAGAGAGGAGTGGGACCATGTACCTTTCCTGCACTCTGTTTTTTTGGGGGGTTTCAGTGGAGTTTCCAGAGAGTCCTGTTCAGTTCTACATACTAACTTTTGACATCAGACTTTCAGTCTCAGCTGTCATGAATGACCGCTCTAGTTCACTAGGGCCCATGCTGACCGGTTCTAATTAAAACCTGTTCTTTCAGATGTTATGGTTATGGAGAATTATTTTTATCTCCCCGAGTTCTGGGATCTGCTCTGTGTAAGGGTCACAAAAGTCCCACACACATATTTTAGGGTAACTTGTATTTTTATGGACATTATTTCAGACCTGCTTTTCTCCTGCAGATAGCAGGTAGTTTTCTGAGGAATGTAACATATCCTGTCCATGTAAGCCAGGCAGGGTTGCAGGTAAATTGCTTCTTAGAAAAGAAAGGATGCTGGGGTCTGCACAGTGGGCCCAGTTTCTGGAATTATTCCCTTAATCTCATGTTCTCATCACTCACCTAGGTCTGTCCCCTATCAGAGTGACTCATCTGAGATACAGGGCCCTTAAAGGGATCCTATCATTACCTAAGTCCTGGCTGACCTTGGAGGGTAAGGGCCAACATATTGGCTGTTTTTGTTCCTTAGCTCTTTTATTTCTTTGTCTTTGGGCACCAAATCTTGGTTTTGAAAATCCTAGAAGCCCATTTCCACCAGTCTTGAAGAGGGAATAATGAGTTTTGATTTTTACGGTTATACCTTCCATCTAATTGGGGTCGGTATTAGTACTGGAGTCAGCATCACATCTTGTCTGTCTTGAAGGTGATGACTTCTTATCTCAAATGAAGTCAGCTTATTCTGTTAGAAATTGTATTTCTATAAAACATCAATAAACAACAGTTGTAAAATTTTACAAGGAAAATACAAAACAAGAGCAAAAACATTCAGTTTGAATAAGAGCTCTGAATCAAGAAACATTTTTAATAACACTAGTGTATCTTTGATATCTTTTCAGCTTCTGCAAAAAAATCCATAGTCAACTCAATCACATACAAATCTTTTACAAATTCTATTTCTGTTTTGAAACCCTGTTAAAATGTTTAAACACCTTTTATAATTTACCCAAACCCTTATGTAGTTTTGCAATATATTTCTTTCTATTTTGGGATGACAGTAATCTTTACAAAACAAATTTATCCTTTGAACAGAACTTTAAATGAGTTTAATTTTAGCTTTACTTTGGGGCCATCCTAACATTGAATAGGGCAAGAGGCAAAGCCTTACCTCAGATGAGGGTGGCCTTTTGGAATCTTAAAGTGTTTTACATTTGAAGCTAATCTTTGCCTCTTTCTAAATATCATTGTATTTAGGAATAGAAGAAAACAAATTTTCCTATATTGTTCTATCTGAATATAAGTTAACATAATAGTATTAAATCTGCAACATGAATTCAACAGAAAGGCTAAGAGTCCTCTTTAATTTCCTTCCTTTGTAGAAAAAGCAGCAAAACATTTCCATATTCCACATTGCTAGTCTTTAAACAAATCACGCCCTCCTTATTATCATACTCCAGGTATTTCTCCATTGCTGGGAGCCATCAGCCAAGTAGGTATGACAAATTCCTTGCCAGCTTACTCCCATGCTGTCTAGTGGAAGGACTTCTGAAAGGTGACCTTGCTCAAGGACCAGGGCAGGATCCATGTTTAGGGTGTTCCCCCTTTAGAATAGGGCGGTTTAGCATAATAGGAGATTAGGGTGTTCCCCCTTTAGAATAGGGCAGTTTAGCATAATAGGAGATTAGGGTGTTCCCCCTTTAGAATAGGGCCTATCCTGCTGCTGAGTTCCTCTTGAGTGCTTAGGGTCAGACAGTATATTTGGGAGACAGAAGCCCATGTGGAGAGGATTTGGGCAGAGAGTGGATTTGGGAGAGAGTGGATTTGGGCAGAGAACGTGGATTCCCCTAGAACGTGTTTGTAGACGGCCTGTGTGAGTTTGGGAATAAAGAATTGCTGTTTGAATCTACAAGCTGTGTGGAGACTCGTGATTTGTGCCCAGCCAGAGACTGCGGCACTCCATATATCAATTACTGATTTCATTTTTGCCCAGTTAAAGAACATTAAATGACATAAATAAGTCTAAGCTTCCTATTTTTATATAAGCAAAAAAAAAAAAAAAAAATGCTATCCTACTAACAGATTTTAGTTTTTACATGGATAGTAAAGGGCTCTCCTAAGCTTTACATTTTAGAAGGCTTGTACTATTGGGGAACATAAATAAATTTAACATACAAAGAAGTCAATAATGATTACCATCCCAGTTACACAGATGTCTTCATATTAACAATTTTAACTTTTGAAGCAAAATTTGGAATCCCTGTTTCCATGGGATAACTATAGTAACAGGTCTATCTAGATTAACAACAAACAAAATCAAAGGATAATTTTAGGCCTCTTATAGGTTTAGAATACCAAGCTAATGACCACAAGTGCACCATGTGTGTGTGTGTGTGTGTGTGTGTGTGTGTGTGTGTATAAAAATATGTGTATTCGACTGGGTATTGAACACAGGAGAACTTGATCACTGAACTACACCCCCCCAGTCCTTTTTATTTTAAGTAAGTGAGCCACTAATATACACAAATGGTGAAAATGCCAAAAGCTTAATAGTTCATTTTTTATGTTTATATGTTTAATGTACAAATATAATGTATATTATATTGAATAGAGCACTTATTGGTTAACTTGCCTGTATTAAACCTACATAGCTCTAATTCTACAAACTTTTATATAACATTTAGGCAAAGCTTTGACAAATGTATTTAGCCCTCAGATATATGTATTTCCAGTTGCATATATTTAGGGTGTCAAGTGTACTGTAATAACCTAACATAGCAGTTGTATATTTAATCAGAGTTATAAAGCAGTCATTTAAAAGACTTTAAAACAGGTACTTAAGTGAACCCTAATTCTTGTAAGACTTAGTTTCCCTAAGTGATAAAAACCTAACAGATATAAGAAATTACCTCGATAAATAAGATCAAATCAATTTTTTAATAAACTCTTATTTTTTTAAACATAAAAGAATTAGATTCTGGGGGCTGGGGATGTGGCTCAAGCAGTAGTGCGCTTGTCTGGCATGCGCGCGGCGCTGGGTTCGATCCTCAGCACCACATACAAATAAAGATGTTGTGTCCGCCGAAAACTAAAAAATAAATATTAAAAAAAAAAGAATTAGATTCTGATTTTATATCAGTACATTAAATTTTGACTTTAGAAAAACCCCTACATGATTTTAACTGGTTTAATTATAGACAACTAAATTAAACATAAAATTTTCCTAAGATTTATCTTCTGCAAACCTTATGCAACTTACTCAGACTTTGTATATCCTTAATTTTGTCCCATCTCACTTTTTCCCATCTTGAAATTTAGGGCAAAAATATTACTTAACTATATAAGATACTTACTCATGCAGAAACATTTCCTTTTAATTTTTCTTACCAAAATAAATCCCCTTGTATTTATCTTCTTGTATCTCTTTCTTCTTCTAGCTTGCTCTCTTTTTTTTTTGTCTTCAATTTATATTCTAAAACAATCCATATAAAATTTTTAAAATTGGATTTCTCCTTTTTTCCTCAGTGTGATAAACTACTTTATGCTTTCTATAGTATTTTATTTTAATTAAAACACAACTGAAATTCTTCATATTTTTGCATATAGAATTACATCTGTGTTAATTAGAATTTTCACTCTTCGTAAGCTTACTTTTTATTGAAGACCCAGAAACAAAGCAATCTTGAACTGTTGTTTCCATATAACAATAATTTTTAAAACACTTTATGTAGACTCTAAAATATATATTTTTTTCTTAAAGAATTCAAGAGGACAAGAGTACCCCCCCACCACCACCTTTTGGACTAGGTATTGAACCCAGGGGAACTTTATCACTGAACTACACCCCCAGTCCTTTATATTTTAAGACTGTGACTCTTTAAGTTGCCAGGAGGAAGCTAAGTTGCTGAAGCTAGCCTTGAATTTGCAAATCTTCTGCCTCAGGCTTCCAAGATGTGGTGATACTGGTCTTAGAAATCAGGAGAAGGTCTTCTTCCCTCTGTATTAAAGATTGAAAAACGGAGAAACCCTTATGGCAAGCACAGAAAGCAAATTTATTTAAGAAAGAGGCAGAACAGAGATAGCAGACTTCTCCAGAGAGAAGCTGGGGCCCAGAGCTGGGTGCCCCAGGGAGGGGGTGCATGTGCCTTTTTATAGATCCCAGATTTCTTCTCCCTCCCCACTTCCTTGTCTGTTTGCCTAAGGGTAAGAGGGAGCAGCCCAGGAGGTGATCATTAGCAATTCCTTTGCTGGGAAGATTTCCCTGGAGGTGTTAGCAGCCAGTTGAGCGGAGGAAGTGCTCTGGAGGTGTTAGCAACCCATTTCCTTTACTCTGATAATCAATTCTCATCTTTCTGACCCCATCATTTACTGTCTCCTCTAACTACCAGTCCTTTGTTCCCGTCTCACTGGGATTATAGGTAGGAACCACCACACCCAGGAAATTTATCCATTTTTCCAAACAGCTTATTTTTCATTTACCCATGAAAACCAAAATATCAGATGAACGTAGTTAACATTTAAGGCATTTTTCCTGCCTCCCCCCAAAAATAAAAGCAATTGACATTGTACTTTAAACAACAGAGAAAAATACGATTTCAAATGTCTAGTAACCTAGGCAAAAAAAAAAAAAAAGTGGTATTTATCATCTTAAAGATATCTTTACTTTTGTCTAACCAACAAAATTAATTTATCAAAGATTTATTTAAGACATGTGAACTAAAGTATTTAGACTCATAGCCTTTAAAAATGTCTGAGAGTTCATTTGTTTATTAGCCAATATGATACTATGCAGACATAACACATATACATTCATAAAAATTACAGAAAACCAAGATTTCATAGCTTTCATTTAAAGTCACCATTTGCTGTTCTTTTTTTAAACTGATCTGTTGATATAGTCCTAAAACATCCTTAATCTTAAATCTGAACTTCCAAAAATATAACTTAGTTGGAACAAAGCAGAAAATTTACATCTCAAATACACAAATGTTAGACCAAACATTATTGAGAAGGCAAAAACAAAGGCCTAGTGAAAGCAAGTGTTTTAAGAGTGAGGCAGTCATGCAGTCTGAGGCTAATCTTTCCCTATTTTAAGAGCTAATTAATAGAGGGAGGAACCCTTACATGTGGACATTTCTTTCATAACAGATTAGAAAAATCACATTTTGGAGAACTATCTAGTTGATAAGTCATCCTGACCCAACTTGTTTTCTAGTCAGTTGTAGGGTAAAGGGAACTTTATATGTTCACCCAACTTGGGAAAACCTCCTTTGAGCTTCCTGAAGTTCTTTCTTCCTGTTTTATCACCGGTTTCAGTCGATTTAGAAAGAGCTTGTGTTAAATTTTAAAACATTTCCCATTGTATCAGAATTTAGAATGGCTGGTCAGAAATTTGCATATATTTTACTCATATATTAACATGCTTGCCTGACATGCTTGAGTCCCTGGGTTCAATCCCCAGCACACTGCACCCCCCTGCCCAAAACCGCTAAAAAAAATCAGGAATATTAAATGTTCTACGTTTCTTAAGTACTTGCAAGTTGAGGCACTATAATCATCAAACATAAAACCAGTCGGAGTACCAAATGGGGTTTTTCTCCAAACACTATCTGTTTTCTTGAATTTCTCTTCTGATTTAGCGAAGATGTCCCTTCTCTCAAAATTGTTAACCTTCTGAGCTAACTGGTGGACTTGTGTTTTGGACTAAAAGGTGCAAGGCTGCAAAGATCAGGAGAAAGAGACAAAAAAGCAAAAAAGGCAAATCTGCACAGTGTAGAGAAAGAAGAAAAAGACTCTATGCTAGCAGACAATGATTCTGAAACAAAGGCTATCCAAATGAACCAACTCGGAATCAACAACTGCCAACCAAACAGTAAATTTTCAGTAGAGGCGGTGACTGCCAGCCATCACATTTTTTTTTTTTTCCTTTACCAAGTCAGGCATTGTGAACAGACAGAAGAACACATGAAATAATTACATTTTATAATAAAAAGTGCACTTTCAGGTTCGCCCTAGGAGGCACCTGCACAGAATCAGAGCTGTCCATTCTTATGCAAATTACAACAGAGATCTCCCCAAACCAGCCTGGTTTCTTTTAATTAATTCTTCTATTAATTGGCACCACAAAGTTACAGAATCCAGACTTACCTTTCAGACAAATAGCTCCATTCAAAAGAATTCAAATTGCTCAAAATAGCCCCAAACAAGAATGAAAAGGAAGAAGGGCGAGACCCAACTTGCACTGTGGGACAGAACCTACCAGGGTTCAGACTTTGGGGCCTCTAGAGTCCAAAAAGTTCAATTTCTGTTCCAACAAATGATGGTATAAAGGAACTGATGCCATCCTGAAGCGGAAAGAAAGGGAGAGACTCCCCAAATGAATGTAATTTTGGCAGTTACACAGGTCCCTCTTTGTCTGCCCTCTTCGTTCTGGAGAAGCAAACTGCAAGTGGCTAATGCCCGAATAGCATGCTTTCTCCTGGCAAGGCTCGTCAAAGTGATTACCAAAGTCCTAAGCCAGGGACTGACTCTGGGCATCCAATAAATCAAATCCGGTACTCGTCCCCCAAACCAAACAGAAACGGTAATGGTGAAAATCATGAAAGGAACTTTAATCAGTGTAGCTGGCTACACCAGGAAGATAAGAGGATCCATGTCCTTAGGCCTGTCTTCTGATTACTTCTTTAAACCAAAAATTAAGAAGCGTTTTCTTTAGTTGAGGATTTCCTAGAGATCTTGCAGTTGTTGACTTCAGATTTTATTACCCTGTGGTCAAAGAATACACTTGGTATGATTTGAATTATTTTAAATTTCTTGAGACTTGCTGTATAGTCCGTATTCCATGTGCTCTTGAAGAGAATGTGTATTTGGTTGCCATTGGATGCTTCATTTTATAAATTTCAGTTAAGTTGACCTGGTTGGTAATGTCCTTACTGATTTTCTTTCTGTAATCTATCAGTTTATTTTAGAAGGTTCTTGGAATCTCCAGCTACACTTCTGGGTAGAACTTCTTACAGTTCTCAGTTTTTGCTTTATGGATTTTGATGATCTGTTATTAGCTACTTAAATATTTGCCCCTTTGTCACTCTTAAGCACTTATAGGAAAAAAACAAAAACAACTTTTTTTACCCTAGGTGATTTTTTGGCTCTACAGGCTACTTTGTCTGTAATTAATGTAAGTAATCCCATTTTCATATTCTTTTTCCAACATTTTATTTTTAAGCTATTTGTCTTTTAATTTAAAGTGTATTCATTTTAAGCAATATATGATAGAGTCTTGCTCTTTTTTTCCAATTTATAAATCTCTACCTTTTAACTGTTAAGGCCATTTATAGTGTAATTTTTGACATTGTTGGATTTTTACCATCTTGCTGCCTCTTATTTCCTTTGTTTCTTTGTTTTCTGCCTGTTTGGGGTTAATTATTTTTGTTATTCCATTTAATCTTTTTCTCCCTTAGCTATACCTTTTTTTTTTTTTGCATTGTCATAATAGGTACTTACCATAGTCTACCTTCAAGTGATATACTATCTCACACATCATGTAAGAATCTTATAACAGAATATGTCTACAGTAGATTGTTTGTGTTGCCCCCAAAGTCCATATATTGAAGTTCTAACCCCTAATTTTATGGTATTAGAAGGTAGGGTGTTAGCACAGGAGGGTGGAGCCCTCATGAATGTGATAAGTGCCCTTGCAAAAGAGGGCCCAAAGATCTCTCTTATCCTCTTTCTGCCACATGAAGAGAACAATGAGAAGCTGGCTATCTGCAACCAGGAAGCAGGTTCTTGTCAAAACCCGGCCATGCTGGTGCCCTGAGCCTTTGTAGCCTTCTGAGTTGGAAGAAATGCTTGTTCTTTATGTCATCCTGTCTGTGATAATTTATATTGAGAGTATCCTTAACTGATTGAGACCATTTCTTCCATCTTAAGTTTTTGCAGTTGTCATTATAGATTTATTTTATTTGTACATATATTTTAAACCCCAAAATACATTGTTATCGATAGAAAATCATGAGCAATTATATTTTATTATTTTTATTTTTTTTTTTGTAGCAGCTTTATTTATAATTTCCAAAACTTGGAAATGAGCAAGTTGTCCTTTAGTAGGTGAATGAATGGTACATCTTGAGAATGGAATATTACTAAATATTCCAGAACTAAAAAGAAGTCAATCAATGAACACATGGAAAGACCTTAAATACATATTTCAGACAATCTGAAAGGCTACGTGTGATATGATTCCAAATATTTGACATTCTAGTAAAGGCAAAGCTTATGAGGACAGTAAAAATATCCGACTTACATAGGATGGGGAGAGGGTAAAACAGGTGTGGCCCGAGGGCATTTTAGGGCATCGAAACTATTCTGTGTGAAGTTTCATGCAGAATGTTGGATGCATCTACTCAAACATTGGTCAGTGACAGGCATGGTGGCATACAGCCATAATCCCAGCTACTTGGAAGGCTGAGGCAGAAGAATTGCAAATTCAAGACTGGCCTCAACAACTTTTTTTTTTTTTTTTTTTTGGCATTGAGGATTGAACCCAGAGGTGCTCTACCACTGAGCTATATCCCCAGTCTTTTGTATTTTTAGATAGCATCTCACTCAGTTGCTGAGACTGACCTCAAAGTTGCAATCCTCTTGCCACAGCCTCCCCTAGTCGCTGGGATTGCAGGTGTGCACCACTTTTCTTGGCCAGCCTCAGCAATTTAGCAAGACCTTATCTCAAAATAAAAAAAATAAAAAGGGCTGTGGATGTAGTTCAATGGTAGAGCACCCTTATGCCCAATCTCCAGTACTGAAAAACAAAACAAAACAAAACAAAAAACGACTTAGTTAATAATATACCAATATCGATTCATCAGTTGTAACAAATGTACCATACTAACAGACGCTGTTAATATTAAAGCCACACATCTATGATCCCAGCTACTTAGGAGGGTGAGGCAAGATTGCAAGATCAAGGCCAGTCTCAGCAATTTAGCAAGACCCAGTCTTAAAATAAAAAAAAAATAAAAAGGGTTAGGGATATAGCTTAGTGGTATAACATCCCTGAGTTCAATCCCCAGTTCAAAAATAAATAAAAATAAAACTAATATTAAAAGCAGCAACCGGAGAAGAAGTATATGGGACCCTTTCTGATGAACAATTATAATTTTAGAGATATTTAGTAAGTTTTTAACTTACCCACATGGTTACGATTTCTGATACTTTTCCCTTTTCTGTGTGCATCTATATTTCTACTTATCTAAAGAACTTGCTTTAACATGTCTTTCAGGTCTGTTTGTAATTATTTTTTTTTTTCAGCTTTTAGATGTCTAAAAAAATCTTTATCTTATCATCATAATTGAAAGGGTTTTTTGGGGGGAGGGTGGGGGAATAGAATTCTAGGTAGATGACCTTTCATTTCAGTGCTTTAAAGACATTCCCACCATCTTCTGTCTGGCGTTGTTGCTGCCATCTGCACTGGTTTCTCTCTATATAATGTGTCTTTTTTAAAATCTGTTTTTTAAAGAATTTATCACTGGTTTTAAGTGGTTGTGATGTTCTTGGTGTAGTTTTTTCATACTTCTTATATTTAGGGTTTGTTGATCTTCTTAGATCTCCGGCTTTACAGTTCCATAAAATTTGGGAAAATCTTAGCCATTATTTCTTCCATTCTATCTCTCCCCACTTTCTGTCTCTCTCCTTCTTCAGGAACACCTGTTACACATGCACTAGGCTTCTTGTAGTTGTCCCACACTTCACTAATACTTTGTTCATTTTTTTGTTGTTTTTTCCTTTTTCTGTGTTTATTTTTGGTAGTTTTTACAACTATGTCTTCTAGTTCACTAATCTTTTCTACTGAAATGTCTAACCTAATGTTTTTCACCTCAGATATTACAGGTTTTTTGAAGTTATATTTAGGTCTTTTTAATATCTTCAATGTTTATACTTACAGTGGTTCCTCTGCCTTATATGGAATACATGCATAATAACTGTTATAATATCTTTGTCTAACTAATCCTATTAACTGTAATCAAGTTAATATTCGTTTATTTTCTTATTATGAGTTGTACTTTTTTGCTTCTTTGCATATGTTAATTTTTAATGGGTTATCTTTTTTTTTTTTTTTTTTTTGAGTGCTGGATAGACTTGTGTTCCTAAAATTATTCTTGATCCTTTCTCTGGGACCCTGATAAGTTACTTGGCAACATTTTGATCCTTTTGGGTCTTGCTTTTAACGTTCATTAGAAAGAAATTGAACAACATTTATTCTAGGGCAAATTTTTCCCACTATGGAGGCAAAACTCTTTTAGTATTCTAAAGTATTTAGGTATTTAGTATTCTACCTAATGGATAGTGAATTATGAGGTTTCTCATTTTGTCAGTGGGGATAGGAAATGTATTCAGCATTGTGTGAGCTTTGGGGGATTGTTCCTCTGATTTGTTGGGTGATTTGTTTTCTAATCTGTCCTAATTAGTACTTAACTGAAGACTTGAAGGGAACTCTCTACAAGTCTTCAGACTTCCCTCTCCTCTTTGATATTCTCCCTGTGAACTCATTCGGCCTTGATCTCCCTAGTCTCCCAGATTAGTCAACATTGTGAGAACCCACAGGCTGCATATGATTTTGTTCCGTAAGCAACCTAGAAACTATACTTTCCGGACCCACTGGGCCAAGAGAGAAGTGGAGCTGATCTGAACAGCAGGCAGCAGATGAAAGAGAAATATATAGAGAGAATAGCCTGTATACTGGCAGAACTTGATGGATAGGAAGTATTGAGATGGGCAAGGGACAAGCAAGGACACTGAGCAATTAGGACAGGGAGGTGGGGGAGGTTAGGTACACAGATTAGAAACATCTGCATAACAGTCAGCCTGACCCATAGGATTAATAGTATGTGTAAAGACTTATGCATGATCTGAAGAAATTGTTAGTGAGATGCATACATGTTTTCATGATTTTTGTAGTCCCTGGTGTAAGCAGACAAAGTCAGCGTTTCTGGCAGGGAACTAGAACTCTCTCTCTGTCTCTCAGTGATGCTTCCTTCTTTGCCTTTAATTGGTCATTTATGTCCCTGGTCTTGGAGTTTGAGAAAGATATGGGGCTTGGAGCTGCCATCAAAATGACCCTTACAGGGCTCAGAATTCAAGCTCACCATGACAGCTGGATTCCTGGAACAATTGGACAGGATAAAACTGAAAGGGAATTTTGTGTTTGAAACACAGTCCTCTGCAAGCATAGGGTAGAACAAACAGTTTAGCAGCAGCTCCCAGAGAGAGACTGGGGGTGGGGGGCTAGGTTAGCTGGGAGCTGGGCATTTGGCTAAAGATTGGATTCAGGCCAGTGCCCTGCCTGTGAGAGAACTTGGCTATAACCTAACCTGCTAGCCTCAGTTTGGATACCCAGCCAGTGAGGGCCCTTCAGAGCAGCCACAGTTAGGAGGGGTAGCTGAAGGAACCAAGGCGGTACTGTGAGTGAGGGGATCCCAGCCCTCCAATCTTGACATGGTTGGTCTCTAGCCGACTGAGAACAGAACAAGGACCTTCGGACAAAAGGTCCAGAATTTTATTCAACAACAGGGGAGTTCTTCAGCAGCCTGAGTGTTGGAGATTGGATGAGGCAGACTTACATAGTAGTGAATTTTGGATCTCTTCAAGCTACTCAAGGAAAAGTGGATTATGGCTCAAGATGGTGGAGATTGGTTCACTCATCCCAGAGAGGTGAGATGACCTCTTCAACTGCTTCTTGACCCAGGTGATCTTAGACCTGCATATCAGGCTTGCCCTGGAGAAGTCAGCACTTTCCAATATGTACTCATGATGCTATAATGAGGAACCATCTTGAGAAGGTCACATGAGAGCTTGCTGCTTTGGAGAATTCCCTGCATCTTTCTGTCCCCAGGAACCTGCAACAAATACTAGTACACTGTCTCAGTGGGTGTTTCAATTGAGATTCAGTTTAGCCCCTGGAAGTGCCGCTGAGACAAACCTGTGGGAAACTCTATGCAGTGGAATACCAGTTGTGTCATAAAAGGGTGTGGACCTTGCTTTCCCCTTTAAGGCCAGTGGCTCTGGTAGCCATCTGAAGATATTCTGGAGGGACTGAGCAGGCATGTGTTATTACGCCTGGGAGCTGGGTCTCATAAGCCGGGGTTGTGGGCATTGGATTTTATATGGCCTGCTATGCCCCCTGACTCAGTGCAGAGTTGCTTTGCCCTCTGTGTGGCCTTCTCAAGAGGCACCAGAGATGTAGATGTGATGCAGTGCTCAGCATCAGAGCACTGATGGAGTGTGCTGAGTTAATCTTTCTTCAGTAAGTTTCTGCCAAGGGAACATTGCATTCCATAGTAACCCTAACCCTAACCCTAACCCTAACCCTAACCCTAACCCTAAACCTATTCCAGCTGGCTCCAATCCCAGTCCACTCTTTCGGTTCATCTGTCAAGCAACACAAAAGAAAGAAGGGGCGAATAATCCCCAGTCTTTGCTTTCTCCAAGTGGTGCATAGCATAAGAGGACAAGGAAAGAAGTATGATCAACACACATAGGAAACATCAACTCTTGTCCACACAATCAACCAAATCAATGCACACAATATTTTCATTTTCTTTCAACTTTTTCTTAATGTTTTGGCTGTTTGGTCCGTGTGTGTGTGTGTGTGTGTGTGTGTGTGTGTGTGTGTTCCTTTTTTCCTTTTTACTTATTCTTTTTTTTTCCTTTTAAGATTCACATTTTCTTTTCTTTCTTTAATTTTAACTTTTACTTTCTTGCTTTATCCTGCTTTCTGTTTTTGAATTTTCTGTTATTTTGCTTTCCCTTTTCCCCCTCTTTATTAATTTCATTTCTATCTTATTTTTTTTATGAGGATTGAGCCCAGGAATGCTTAACCACTGAGCCACATCCTGAGTCCTTTTTAATATTTTAGAGATAGGGTCTCACTGGATTGCTTAGTGCCTTCCTGTTGCTGAGTCTAGCTTTGAACTTGTGATCCTCCTGTCTTAGCTTCCAGAGCTGCTGGGATTACAGGTGTGTGCCGCAGCACATGGCTTGAACAATACATTTTGAACAAAGGGTGAGTCGTTGAAGAAATCAGGGGAGAGGATTTAAAAATTCCTAGAATCAAATTAAAATGAAAACACAACACACCAGAGGTGTGAAATACAGAGGAAGCAGTACTAAGAGGGAAGTGTGTAGCTATGAGTGACAACTTTAAAAAAAACTTACAGAACTCAAGTAAATAACCTAATCATGTATTTCAAGGCTTTAGAAAAACAAGAACAAAGGAGATCCAAAATCAGTAGAAGGAAAGAAATAATAAAGACCAGAGCTGAATTAAATGAAATCAGACTAAAAGGACCTTTGGACAAAAGGTCCAGAATTTTATTCAACAACAGGGGAGTTCTTCAGCAGCCTGAGTGTTTGAGATTGGATGAGGCAGACTTGTATAGTAGTGAATTTTGGATCTATTCAAGCTACTCAAGGAAAGGTGGATTATGGCTCAAGATGGTGGAGACTGGTTCACTAATCCCATAGAGGTGAGATGACCTCTTAAACTGCTTCTTGACCCAGGTGATCTTAGACCTGCATATCAGGTCTAAGAATCAATAAAAAGAATCAATGAAACAAAGAGTTGGTTAACAGATTGACAAACTCTTATCTAAACTAACAAAAAGAAAGAAGACCTACATTAA
This sequence comes from Callospermophilus lateralis, assembly GCF_048772815.1. Lineage (NCBI taxonomy): Eukaryota > Metazoa > Chordata > Mammalia > Rodentia > Sciuridae > Callospermophilus > Callospermophilus lateralis. The sequence goes on from NC_135305.1 coordinate 100,559,408, forward strand.
CATAATTAGCTATGAAAATGGAGACATTAAGCCAGATAGCACTGACATACAGATGATCAGTAGGGACTGTTTTTTTAAAAAAACTATATTTCAATAAAATGGAAAATCTGGAAAAAATGGACAAATTCCTGAACATGTCTGATCTTCCAACATTGAACCTAGAGGATATAGAAAATGTGAACAGAGAAATAAAGTGCAGTGAAATTGAAGCAATAATGAAAAGTCTTCCAACAAACAAGAGCCCAGGTGGTCCACTGCTGAATTTTGCTAGACTTTTAAAGAACTAATACTGGTGCTCCTTAAATTGCTCCATAAAATGGAAAGGGAAGAAATCCTTCCAAACTTATTCTACAAGCCAGTGGTACCCTACTGCTAAAACCAAATAAGAACAAAATGAAGAAAAAAAAATACTGTTAAGTCAGGCATGATAGCACACACCTCTAATTCCAGTGAGTTAGGAAACTGAAGCAGGAGGATCACGAGTTCAAGGCCAGCCTCAGAAATTTAGTGAGGCCGTGAGCAACTTTTTGGGATTCTGTATCAAAATTAAAAAAGAAAGAAAGAAAGAAAAATGGCTAAGGATATAGCTCAGTGGTAAAGCACTCTTAGGTTCAATTCCTAGTAGAAAAAAAGAAATAAAAGGAAAACAAAAACCTGTAGACCAATATCCTTGATGAATACTCATGTAAAAATTTATATATTATACTTGTAAATTGAATTTAAAAGCACATTAAAAATCAGTCATGCACCATGATCAACAAGTTGTTTTCATTCCAGGGGTGCAAGAATGGTTTAACATATTCAAATGCACTAATGGAATAAAACATAAAATAGAATCAAGGACAAAAATCACATGATAATGTCAATGGATGCATAAAACGCCTGTGATAAAATTCAGTAAGACTTCTTAATTAAAAACAAAACAAAAATCACCAAAAAAAACTAGGAGCAAAGATCATATCTTAGCATAATAAAAGCTATGTACAACAAACCCATTGCCAGAATCATCCTGAATGTGGAAAAAACTAGAATCGTTTTCTTTAAAATCAAGAATGAGACTAGGTTGTGTACTCCCACCCTTTTATTCAATGTTATAGTTGAAATTTTAAACAGAACATACAGGCAAGAGAAAGAATCCGTAAGTGATACAAGTAGTAAAGGAGGGAGTTAAATTATTCCTGTTTGCAGATGATATAATTCTAAACTTAGAAGACCTTAAAGACTCTACCGAAAGACTCTTCAAACTGATAAATAAATTAAAAGTTGCCTCAAAAATATAGAGATAAATCTAACCAAGGAGGTGAAAGACCTCTATGATGAAAATTATAAAACACTGAAGAAAGAAATTGAAGAAGATACTAGGAGATGGAAATACTTTCCATGTTCATGGGCTGGGAGAATTAATATTGTTAAAATGGCCCTACAATCAAAAACAATAAAAGGGTTTAATGCAAAACTCATTAGAGTACCAAAGACTTTCTTCATAGAACTAGAATACAAGAATCCTAAATTTCATAGAGAAGCACAAAAGACAAAAAAAAAAACAAAAAACAAACAAACAAACAAACAAACAAACTAAGCCATCCTGAGCAAAGAGCAATCCTTGGAGCATCACAATACCTAATTTCACAATATATTCAGAGCCATAGTTATAAAATCAGCATGCTGTTGCCACAAAATAGATATGAAACAGAATGAAACAAAATAGAGGACCCAGAATTAAACCCATACACCTGGAACTATCTGATTTTCACCAAAGGTGCCAAATATACATTGGAGACAAGAGAGCCTCTATAAATTGTGCTGGGAACACAGAGTAATCACATGTAGAAGATTGAGCCTAGAATAATATCTATCAGAGCGAATAAAAACCAACTCAAAATGAAATAAGACTTTAAGATTTGAAACTTTGAAACTACTAGAGGAAAACATAGGGGAAACACTTTAGGATATTGGCACAAACCATAACACCCTAAATAGTCCTCCAGTAGCTCAGGAAATAATATTAAGAACTAACAAATGGGAATACATCAAATTCAAAAGCTGCACATCAGAAAAACAATTAACAGTGGAAAGACTGTCCAAAGAATGGGAGAAATTTTTGCCAGCTATTTATCTGACAGAGAATTAATATCCAGAATATACAAAGAACTGTTAAAAGAAAAAAGTGATCTAATCAATAAGTGGATAAATGGATCTAGATACTTCTCAAAGTAAGTACAGATTTTATGTATGTGTGTATAAATGCTCAACATCTTTAGTCATCAGGGAAATGAAAATCAAACCTTATGTTGAGATTACATCTCACCCCAGTCAGAATAGCTATTACCAAACAACACAACAACAACAACAACAAAACAATAAACCAAATGCTGCAAGTATACACTGTTCATGGGAATGTCAATTAGTACTGCCACTATGGAAATCAGTATGGAGGTGCTTCAAAAAACTAAAAGTAGAACTATCATATGATCCATCTATACCACTCCTCAAGGAAAGGAAGTCAGCACACCACAGAGACACCTGTACACTCATGTTTATGGAAGCACAGTTCACAATAGCCAAGATCAGTCTAGTTGCCTGTCAGCAGATGAATGGATAAAGAAAATGTGGCTTATACATAATGAAGTTTTATTCAGATATAAAAAAAATGAAATTGTGTCAATTGCAGGAAAATTAATGAAATTGGAGATAAGTATTGCATGCATTCTCTCATATGTGTTAGGTAAAAAAATAAAAAGATGACCTAAAATTAGAAGACTAGGGAGGGGTTAAGGGAGCCAGTGAAGAGGGGAGAAGGGAGGGGGCAAGAGTTGGCAATAGATGTGGTTGAAATGACCAATGTATGTGTGGAAATGTCACAGTGAAACCCATTAATTTGTACAGATAATATGGTTAAAATAATTATAATAAAAATAAATAATACTGCTTCTTGAAATGCTGTTATTTGAGGGAAAACCCTTCCTTATCAAGCCTGGAAAGAGTCAGGGACAGAGGTGGAGAATACATGATCACACTTGCAGGGGACAAGGGAGGGTGGGGGTCTGGAATGGTGTAGAAGCCTGTTAGGGACTTAACTGTATGGAGGGAGATAAGGGGAAAGGTGGAAGTTCCCCCAAAGTGTGGCCCTTTAGAGCTTCTCTTGGAACCCAGCACTCTGAGGGTCAGACTGGGCTGGGCTGCAGGGAGAGATCTCCAGGAGTCAGTAGGATAAATCAGCAAGGTTTACAGGTCATCAAGGGAACCACAGCACTGTAGCCCTCCAGGAGCCATGCTGATGGACATTAGAGATTCCTTAGCTCTTTTCAGCATGGAAAGGTGGGTGGAGGGGTTCAGGGCCACGCTGAGGATTCTAGGCCAGAAGCAGCGTGTGGTCCTCACTCATCTTCAAGGGTGGCTTGTGTGACTTTGTCATTCCTAGAAGTCAGTGGGGGGACATTAGGAATGTCTACTCCAGAGCCATCAGGGAAGAAGGAAGCCACTAGGATCTGTTCAAGGTGGACTGCTCAAGTTTCAGTCTTCCTGAAAAACTTCAGGGGTGGGTGCTGCTCTGGGCACTCATCCCACCTAGCCTGCCATGTCTGGGCCACTCTGATCTTAAGACTCGATCCATCTGAGGGGCAGTGACATGATGCAGAGATGTATGCCATCGCTGATTGACATGTTGTGGATTTTTTTGTGGAAAATCAATTTTCAAAGGGAAATAACATGAAACAACTCTGTTCCAAAGTTAGGAACTATGACCTCTACCCTGTGCCCTGAAGTTGCTTGATCTTAGCTGTTCCCTGTGCTAGGGAAAAATTTTTTTCCCTCTCTATATCCTCCCCCAAAGAAGTGGTTCTCCGAGCTGGAAGGATTCTAGATGGTTCAGTGGGAGAGGACATCAGAAAGTTCATTTATAGTGATTGTATCTGAACATTAAGAAAGGTACTGCCCTAGTATGGAAGAACAAATTGTCTGTGCTGATCTCTCCCAGCAAACGTCGTGTGTCCCTTGCAAGAGGGCACAGAGGGAGAACGGGGCCACCCTGTAGTGCTCTTCCCTCATAGGGAGGGCAATGTTGATTCTAGGTGCTGGGCTGGGGGTTGCTGATCTCATTTGTTGGACTGAGGACTCTTTGTCAGGGTGATGGCAAGAGTCAGCTACAGTACCTGTCAGTGTCACAGGAAGTTGACAAGTCAGGCTGTGTGTTGTTTGGCTTGGGTTATTGTTTCATAATGATAGGTGCCTCAGGTGGGGACCTCCTCTGAAATGCTGCATTCTGGTCAATAGATGTGCCTTGGTAGAAAAATTCTAAAATATAAGCACAAGTGAGAAGGGAAGTCCTTTTGAAAGGAACTACTGTCAAGAGAACATTTTGGAAAGTTGTGACTGTGCATCTGTCATGTGACTCTGTTGTGTGTCACCCACAAGTCTTTAAAATACTAGTTTCCTGGCAGGTTGGAATTCTAGAGAATTCCAGTGGACTTTCATCTCATTGAAACATAACAGTATAACTTCTGCTTAGTTCATAAAATCAACTGGCATGGGGAAGAACTACATTTTTCAGTCAAGTTTCAACAAAAAAATCTTTGCATCTCTATGTGGACTAAAACCTATATAATGAGTTAGGAAGGACAGCTACTTGGACGGCTCATAATTCAGATGTTGACATAACAGAACTCAGAGGCAGACTTTTTCAAATCACAATGTAATAAGCCAAGGTTTTGTTCTTAATCATACATTCAATTGCATTGTTATCACTAAAATATTAACATTTACATTGGAAAGATGATAATTTTTTTGTTCCATTAATAAATACAACAAAACCAGTATTTATTTGTTTGATTTTTTATTTATTTTAGTACCAGGGATTGAACTCTGAGGAGCTTACCCACTGAGTCATATCCCCAGACCATTTTAAATTTTTTTTTTTATTTTGAGTTGGTGGTCTCTAAGTTGCCTAGGGCATTGCTAAGTTGCTGAGGCTGGCTTTGAACTTGGGATCCTCCTGCCCCAGCCTCCCAAGCCGCTGGGATTACACAAAACTGCTTCCTGTTCATCTCACCCTTTAAGAACCTTTCTTCTTTGTGTATTAGAGGGTAACACGGTAACACATAATAATGTGTGCCCCATGGAGAGAAGCATGTTCTAAACGTTATAGTGAAAGGACTCTGAGATGAAAAGACAATCAGAGACTATAAAATAGAGGCCACTGACCTTTGAGTGAGACCCAAAGCAAGACATGGATTTCATGAGGCTTGCTGCCTGTGTTGCACCTAAATAGTAAAGGCTTGTGGCAGGCGCATGCCCATGTTGCCCTCTGTGACTTTTCTTTCCAACACAGTCCATGAACCCTGAGACCCTTTCAGAACTGCCCATGGCCATGTTCTACTGTTTACAGATCAGGCTCCAGGCTGTCTGGGCAGCCCGTGAACAGCTCTGCTCTGACCTGGAGGTCATGGCCCAGGGTTGTCTCTTTTGTCTTTGCCCACTGTGTTTTGCTTTTGCTAAAAAGCAGGATAAACACATTGATGGGGCTGTCTTCGTAGGTCCTGCTGGTTCATTGGCCATTTTTCCTCAGAAAACACCTAATGGTGGGGTCCTTCCCAGCATAGCCAGGTGATCTTGTGGTCAGAGTGGCCTCATGCCCAACCCCCGCAGCTCGACGCCTCCTCACATCTCTCCTTGGAAATCTCCACTTCGTGATTTAACGGTTAGAATCTCTACATGAAGTCTAGCAACAAGTAAATAGCCAGTTCAACTTAAATCATAGCAATCCTACCAAGAAGAGAGACTACACTTTTAAGGCCCAGGAGGCCACATGCCACTCTGGAGTCCTTGATGAGTACAGCCCTAGAAATGGGCCTCTAAAAACAGATATTTCGTACATATTTTATAACAAGAATACAGTAGCACGGAGAGGTGCAAGCTGCCTGTCACCCCCAGGACATGAACCATGGTGCTGGTCTTTGAGCCATGGCCTTTAGCAATAGGTCTTGGGACTTCAGCAAGGATGTGATTATGCAATTTCTACTATACCCAGAAGTTTGGTGCCCTTCAATACTGGCACATGTAGATTTCCAAGGCTGAGCTCCTTGTTCATCAGATTTTCGATGATGGATGTACAGTGACTCCAGTGGCTTCTGTCTTTGAAGGCTGCCTGTGCCACAGGCCATGGGCCCTGCCAGCAGCACATCTTAAGGCCCCTGGTGGCCCATGCTGCTGTTTTCATCAGCCTCTGCAGAGCCCTGCAGCTGGTGGTGAGCAGGCTAGGACTAGGCTGTGCCTGCTGTTCACATCGGAGCCTCTGGTTTCCTGTTCTAGGAGATGGTGCTTATTACTGGCCAGAGCTCGTAGGTCCACCCCACCAGGTCCCCACAGCAATATCTCTCTCTCTCTCTCTCTCTCTCTCTCTCTCTCTCTCTCTCTCTTAGAGCATTATAGTTACACATAGTAATTGGGTTCATTTTGACAAAATCATACATGCATGGAATTTGATTTACCCATTTCAGTTTCTGTTCCCTGCCACCACCTTTCCCTCCCCTTCTTTATCCTACTTTTCTCCTTCCTCTGTGCTTCTGATCTTACTTCCACTTGTTTATTTGTATATTTTTGATGGGTGCTTTCTACATATACATAAAGGTGAAATTTCCTGTGTTGTATATATACATGCATGTAGTGTAATTTTGTTAAACTTATTCTGTATTTCCTCCCCTTTGGTGTCCCTCTTCCCTCCTTCTCAATCTTCTTCTACTGCACTAGTCGTCCCTATAGCTTTATGAAATCCAATCCCCCCACCCCTTTCCCCCCTTGTTTTGCTCTAGCTTTCATATATGAAAGCAAACATTTGACCCTTGATTTTCTGAATCAGGCTTATTTCATTTAGTGTGATGTTTTCCATTTCTATACACTTAGAGCTAAATGCCATAATCTCATTCTTCTTTATGACAGAGTAAAACTCCATGGTGTATATACCTTATATTTTCTTAATCCATTCATCTACTGGTGGGCACCTGGGCTGGTTCCATAACTTGGTTATTGTGAATTGTGCTGCTATAAATATTGACCTAGCTGTATCACTGTAGAATAATGATTTTAATTATTTTGGATAAATATCAAAGAGTGGGGATAGCAGGTCCATATGGTGGTTCCACTCCTAGTTTTTTGAGGAATCTCCATACTGTGTTCGAGAGTGGTTGCACTAATTTGCAGTCCTATATATATGAGTGTATCTTACATTCTCACCAGCATTTATTATTATTTGTATTCTTGATAAGTTTCACTTCAACTAGCGTGAGATGAAATCTTAGTGCAGTTTTGACTTGCATTTCCCAGATTTCTAGGGTTGTTAAATAATTTTTCATATATTTGTTGGCCATCTGTGTTTCTTTTTAGGAGAAATTCTATATAGTTCTTTTGCCCATTTATTAATTGGGTCATTTGTTTTGTGATACTAAGCTTTTTGAGTTCTTTATGTATTCTGGATCAGAGAAGTGTCTAGCAAACATTTTCTGTTATTCTGTAAGCTCTCTCTTCATGCTCTTAATCATTTTCTTTGCTATGCAGAAGGTTTTTATTTTGATGGCATCCCACTTATTGATTCTTATCTTTATTTCTTCAGCTTTAGGGGTCTTTTTAAGGAAATTGGTGCCTGCACCTGTATGATAGAGTATTGATCCTTTGTTTTCTTCTAGTAATTGAAAAGTTTCTTTTCTAATTCCTATGTCTTTGATCCACTTTGGTTTGACTTTGTGCAGAATGAGAGATACAGATCTAATTTCATTCGTCTACATGTGAATATCCAGTTTTTCTAGCACCATTTGTTTAAAAGACTATCTTTTATCCAACATGTATTTTTGGCACTTTTGTCAAGTATCAGAGGACTGTAAATATGTGGGTTTATTTCTATCTTCTAGTCCATTGGTCTTTATGTCTATTTTGTTGCCGATACCATGCTGGTTTTGTTACAATAGCTCTGTACTATAATTTAAGATCAGGTACTGTGATGTCTTCTGCATCACTCCTCTTGCTCAGGATTTCTTTGCCTATTCTGAGTCTCTTATTCTTCCAAATGGATGATGAATGTAAGGGCTGTTTTTTTCTTGATCTGTTTTTTTTTCTAGATTAATTCCCAAGTATTTTAGTTTTTCCAGGTCATTATAAATAGGATAGTTTTCCTTTCTCAGCAGGATCACAGTTGTAATGCAGGAAAGCTATTGATTTATGAATGTTGATCTTGTATTCTACTATACAGTTACTTGATTCGTATAGATATAGGATCATGTCATCAGCAAACAAATAAAAATTGACTTCTTTTCCTATTTGTATTCCTTGGATTTCCCTTTATTTCATGATCACTTTGGCTGATGTTTTGAGGACTATATTGAATAGGAGTGGTGGTGAGAGTGTCTTGTTTATGATTGTAGAGGAAATGCTTTTAGTTTTTTTTTCATCTTGTATGATGTTGACAAGCCCAAAGGCTTGTCATAAATAGCCTTTACGATGTTGAGGTAAGTATCTTTGATCTTCTTTAGCATTTTTATAATGAATGGGTGCTGCATTTTATCAAAGGCCTATTCTGATTATGTGATTTGTATCCTTAACTCTGTTTATGTGGTGAATTACATTTATGGATTCATGTATGTCTAGCAACCTTGCATCCCTGTAACAAAATCCATTGATTGTAGTGTATTATCTTTTTGATGTGCTTTTGAAAGGAGTTTGCTAATATTTTATTAAGGATTTTTGCACATATGTTCTTTAGGGGTATTGACATTTAGATTTTTTGTTTGTTTGTTTGTTTGTTTTTTTGTTGTTCCTTGATGAGTCTTGGGTTTTGGTATCAGGGTTTACTGGCTTCATGGAATGTATTTGGGAGTGTTCCCTCCCTTTCAATTTCATGGAATAATTTGAGAAAGACTGGTGTTAGTTCTTCTTTAAAGGTCTGGTGTAATGCAACTGAGAATCTATCTGATCTCGGACTTTTCTTTTTGGGAAGACTTTCAGTTACTGTTTCAAGTTCATTACTTGATATTGGTCTGTGTAGGTTTTCTATATCTTCCTGATTAAATTTGGGCAGGTCATTTATGTCTAGAAATTTGTCAGTGTCATCTACATTTTCCAGTTTATTGGAGTATAAATTTTCAAAATAAGTTCTGATAATCTTCTGGATTTCAGGGGGTGTGTGGCGATATGACTTTTTCATCTCTTTTCGGTTATTTGGGTTTTCTTTTGCTTTCTTTTGGTTAGTTTGGCTAAGAGTTACCAATACTACTTATCTTTTAGAAGAACCAACTCTTTGCTGCACTGATATTGTGTATTTTTTATTCTCTATTTAATTAATTTTGGATCTGATTTTAATTATTTCCTGTCTTCTACTGATTTTGGAATTAGTTTTTTCCCCTAAGGCCTTGAGTGGTAGCATAAGCTTATTTATTTGGGATCTCTCTATTTTTTAATGCAGGCAGTCAATGTTATAAATTTCCCTCTTTGAACTGCTTTCATCCTATCCCGTAGATTTTTATATGTTGTATCTCTGTTCATGTTCATTTCTAAGAGTTTTTTATTTCTATTCTCATTTCTTCTTTGATCCATTCTTCATTTAACAGACTATTATTCAATCTCCATGTGTTTATATGGTTTCCAATGTTTTTCTTGCTGTTAATTTCTGGTTTCATTCCATTATTATCTGATAGGTTGCACAGGATTATACAAGTTATTTTGTATTTATTAACATAAAACATGGTCTATTTTGGAAAAAGTTTCATGAGCTACCGAGAAGAAAGTAAATTCAGCTGTTTGGGGGTAAAATATTCTGTAGATGTCTACTAGATCCATTTGACTTATATTAATATCATAAATATCTTCCTTGAATGGCCCATTGGTGATAAGAATGTGTCGAAAGCCCCCAGTAGTTTTGTACTGAGTTCTATCTGGGATTGAACATCAAGAGGAAATATATATGTATGTATGTGTATGTATGTATGTATATATATATATATATATATATATATATATATATGTAAATCTATAAGGTAATTTGAACATCAAGAGTATATATGTATATGTGTATATATATATATATATATATATATATATATATATATATATATATAATTAGGTGCACTAATTGACTAATTGGGCTATATATATTTACTATTGTTATATCTTCTTGTTGGATAGCTCCTGTTACCAGTCCATAATGGCCTTCTTTGTCTTATCTGGTTAACTTTTGCTTAAAATCTGCTTGTCAGTTATGAGAATAACTACACCTGCTTGTTTTCAGATTTCATTTGCATGGAATATTTTTTCCATCATTCTACTTTCAGCCTGTGAGGTCTTTGCCCATAAGATCAGTCTCTTGCACACTGCATGTAGTTGGATTTTGTTTTTTGATCCAGTCTGCTAATCTATGTGTTTTAATTGGGGAGTTGAGATCATTTACATTCAGTGTTATTATGTACATATGTTTTTATTTTTCTGCCATTTTGGTTTGTTTGCTATATTTAACTGTCTTAATTTTCAATCAATTGGCTGCTCTTCTAGTGATCTTAATCCCTTTGGGAGCTTTGGGTTTGCTTTTGGTTTCCTCCGTTTGCAGTATGTCTTGAGTATTCTTTGTAAAAGTGGCTTAGTGGTCATGAATTCTTTTAGTTTATCCATGTCATGTGAAGTTTTTAATTCTTCATTGAATTTGAAATATAGCCTTTCTGGAGATAGCAATCTTGGCTGGTATTTGTTATCTTTTAAAGAGTTTCGAATATCTTATTCCAGGCCCTCCTTGATTTGGGGGTCTGACTTGGGAAGTCTGAGATGAGCCTTTTGGTTTGCCTCCAAATGAGAGCTGACATCCCACAGCATTCTTATCTCAATACCAGAGGGATATGAGCTCTCATGAAGGAAGACAGAGAAGTTCTAGAGGGATCTTTGGGTGCCTTAGGGAAGTATCCGCTGCCTGATACTGGGCAAACAGACCTGGGTGGATGCCTGGAGCTGGTGCAAAGTATCTGTTTCCCAGGAAGTGGCTGGGGATGGGGAAGACCCTGAAAGTGAGAGGAGCCATTATCTAATCTTTGAAAATTACAGTAGTAGGGGAGATGATTTATGCATACATCTGTAAATCTCCCAGTTCAATAATCTGGCTCTGGTCCCTGTGTCTGGTGGGAGGGAAGGGAAAGCCCTAGTATGGACCGTTCATTCGCACAGAGTCCAGTGTGGATGATCAGAGAGAAGCTGCAGTGGGCAGGTAAGGGCAGGTGAATGACTGATCCTCATGATCCCCATGCCCCTCAGGCAGAAGAGGAGCGGGATGATATGGAGAGGGTAAAGCTGGACAACAAGAGGATCCTCTTTAACCTCCTTCCAGCCCACGTTGCACAGCACTTCCTCATGTCCAATCCCCGGAATATGGTGAGCACCTTGCTACATGGTTACCACATTCTGTACCTCTACTGAAGTTTGCTGGGATCTTTTGAGGTGTCAGGGGATCCTGATTTGCAGGTGAAGATCTAGTTTGGACCCACCCTCTTTTCTCTGTTTTAACTGGAGGCCTCCCTAGCTGAAGGATGTTGTGATTTAGCAGACTCAGCTTCTCACTGGGCCATCTGGCCTGTGCGTGAGGGAAGGGCCAGTGCTGGGTCATCAGGGAGCTCCTGGGGCCCCATTTGAAGGAGTGTTTGATTTAGTTTTCTTCTCCTCTTTGAATCATGGGAAAGAACATAGTATTTATTATTATTCCATCCAAGGCAAAGAAAACCACAGATGTGGTTTCTCAAGACTTAAAAATTTCAAATTACCTTATAGATAATTTTTCGCCAAAAAAAAAAAAGAGCATGCTTGGCCATGGAGTGATTTGCCTTGTTACATATGCTTGAAACCTCTGAAGACTCGTTTTTCCCTTCCCTTTGCTTAGCGTATTGGAGTTGTTCAGAACTTTTAACAGCCGTAACTGCTATAGCAGTAAGTTGGAACATTAATATAGTAGAAGCCAAGTGCTTTAAAAGGCCAAATTTAAAAATGAAGAAATGTGGATTGGTCTTTTAAGGTCCTAAAGGCAGAAATGAAACCCCAAGTTTCAGCTTTGATTTTCTTTGGCCTGAAGTCGCTCCAGGTGCTAATTGTTCATCTGGCTGAGTTTTGCAGCCAAGTAGTGCAAGGCTTTCCTAAATTTCTGTCTTTTCCTATGGCCTCTTCATCTTCCTGGCCTCCAAGAGAAGGTGGGACATAGGGGTCTTCCCTGAGGTGTGAGTCTCATGACCTGAAACCCCTGAAATCTCCTTGTCTGTAAAACAGGCTGGGCCCATGCAGCCTGGATTGTCCCTAGCCCAAGTGCTGCTCTGTCTACCCACTGCCTGGCAGGTTGACCTTTCTGCTCTTGCAGGACCTCTACTACCAGTCCTACTCCCAGGTGGGTGTCATGTTTGCCTCTATCCCCAACTTCAATGACTTCTACATCGAGCTGGATGGCAACAACATGGGAGTGGAGTGTCTGCGACTCCTCAACGAGATTATTGCTGACTTTGATGAGGTGAGGCCATGCTGCATTGTCTGCTTACATCGTACTGATTGGTTTTCCCTGCACCTGATCCAATATGTCATGCTCTTTAGATGTGTAGGGAGTAAGCACAACACATCTCCTTTAGGGTCCGGGTCGGCTGTGACAATTTAAAAAGGAGGTGTTTACACTAGGATAGGAGACAAGGACCACTGAGTTGTCAAGAGCTTGACATCTACAGTGACCAGGCTGTGCAGCTTCCTCTGTAGAAGGGCAGGCAGTTGGGTACCTCCAGGTACCTTCTCCAATCAGATACTGTGTCTGCCTGTTGCTGCCCTCACCAGAAACCCCATTTCCCCCAGTGACTGTGAGCTCAGTTGCAGGGACAGGGATGGGTCTTGACCATTCCTCCTTGCTGCCTTTTTCATATGCAGTCCCAGAACCTATCTGGCATCCAAAAGAAAGAGGTTGGGTTGCTCTGCACAATGTATATTGGTCAGCTCCCGAGTTGCTCCCAATAGCTGATGACTACAATGATGTCTCTCAAATGTTCTATAATGTTTAACTGTCTTGTTTTTGACAAAGCTCATGGACAAAGACTTTTATAAGGATCTAGAGAAGATCAAGACCATTGGAAGCACTTACATGGCTGCAGTGGGGCTGGCGCCCACAGCAGGAACCAGAGTGAGTAGTGCCCCTGTTGTGCCTGGGCCTGGGTCCAGTCCTGCTCCAGAGGACTCTGGGACCCCGGGAAGGTCCCCACACCGGGGTTGGTTTTCCCCTTCATTGGATCAGGAGAGTGGATCCCAGCCTATCTTGTCGAGTTGCTGGCTCACTCCAGACATGATCTCTTAGGGAAAATCCACACAGAAAGTTGATCACAAGGGCTTCTCTAGCTTTGACCCACCCTCTTATCCCTACTTGCTCCCTCTTCTTCCTTCCAGCACTGCACCACTGAGTATTCTCCTTCCTCAAAGCAGAACTGTGAATATGAAAATAAATATGGTTAATAGATCTATAGCTATTAAATAAATTGATTCAATAATTAACATCTTCCAAAACAGAAAGCAGCAGGCCCAGATGCATTCATTGTAATAGTTTTTTTTTTCATGAAGAATTTTATGTATGTATATAAGTTTGTGGTGCTTGGGATTGAACCCAGGGCTAAGCACATGCTGGGCAAGTTTTCTACAGCCCCCAGATGCATTAATTGGCAAATTCTACCATTCAAGGAAAAAAAAAATGATACCAATTATCTTCAGTTTCTTCCAGAAGATAAAAACAGAACACTGCTAACTTATTCTACGAGGCCAGCATCACCCTGATCAGAAATTCAGACAAAAATACACAAGAAAGGAAAGCTATATACTAGTATTTGTCATGAGTATGCATTAGAAAATTGAATTCAGTAATGAATGAAAAGAATTATGAACTAAGACCAAGTTAGATTCATTCCAGATATATAAGGCAGGTTCAACATTACAACTTGTGTGAACTTCATCACATCAATAGGATAAAGAGGAAAAATGATTTCATCATATTAATCTAGGTAGAAGAATCATTTAACTATATCCAACACTCATTCCCAATAAAAACTAGGTAAACTGTGAATGTAAAGAAACATCCTCTACAAAACAAACAAAAAACAAAACAAAACAAAAAACCTATAGCTTAATATCAATTAGGAACTTTCACCCTCAGATCAGGAGCACAGTAAGAATTTCCTCTCTCTCTAATCCTTTTCAATATTGTATCAAAAGTCCTATCTAAGCAATAAGACAAGAAAATAAAATGAAAGGCATGCAGATTGGGAAGAAAGAAAATTGTCTTTGTTTGCGGATAGCATGATTATTTGTGTAGTAAATTTGAAAAAGTCAACAATAAAAAAAAATCCTGGAACTAGTAAGTGATTCTAGCAAGGTTGCAGGATATAAAGTTTAATATATAAAATTTAATCGCTATCCTATATATCAGCAGTGAACAATTGGAATTGGAAATTACAAACACTGTACCATTTACATTAGCACCCAAAAATGCTAGATATAAATCTAACAAGATATATACAAGATCTATATGAAGGAAACTACAAAGCTCTGATAAAAGAATTCAAGAAAGGGATAAATAAGTGGAAATATATTCCATGTTTTTGCACAGGAAGAATTAATATTATCAAGATTTCAGTTCTTCCTGACTTGATCTATAGATTTAATGCAATACTAATCAAATTCCCACCAGGATATTTTATGATATTCACAAAATGATCCCAAGTTTATAATTAAAGACAAAAGGTCCAGCATAGCAAACACAATATTAAAGAGGAAGAACAAAGCTGGAGGACTAACAATGTCCAGCTTCAAGACTGAAAATAAAGCTACAGTAATCAAGATAGTATGGTATTAGGGAAAGAACAGACAAAGAGATCAATGAATTAGAATAAAGAGCCCATAAATAGACCCACACAAATATAGTCAACTGATCTGTGACAAATGAAGAGAAATGATAGTCCTCTTAACAAATGATGCTAGAACAACTGGATATCCATTAAAAAGAAGAAAAAATATAAATGCAGACCTTGTTACCCATCACAAAAATTAACTCAAATAGGTAATTAACCTAAATACAAAATTCAAAACTATAAAATGATTTCTGGTTTGGTGATGACTTTTTAGAGACAATACCAAAAGCATGATCCATGAAAGAAAAAAAATTTAATTTGAGGTTTATTAAATTTAATTTTATTAAAATTAAAAACTCCTACTCCACGAAATATATTAAGCAAATGAAAAGTCAAGCCACAAGCTTGGAGAAAATCTTTGCAAACTACCTGATAAAGGGTTTATATCTAAAATATACAAAGACTTCTTAAAATCAATAATAGAAGGAAAACAACCTAGTTAAAAAGTGAATCTGAACATGCAGTTTACCAAAGAAGATCCATGGTAGGCATCAGGAACTCTCATCCATTGTTGGTGGGAAGAAAAATGGTACAGCCACTGTGAAGGCAGTTTGGCAGAATCTTATTACAAAGCTGAACGTAGTCTTATCCATGCTGTCTAGACAATTGCAGTCATTGATATTTATCAAAATGAGATGCAAACTGTGTCCACACAGAAATAGAAATGTGTGCAGCTTTATTGATTGCAGCTTTATTATCACCGAAACCTGTGAGCCCTTCAATTAATGAATGGGTGAACAAATTCTAATATATTCATAAAATTGAATATTATTAAGTGATAAAAAGAAATGAGCTCTCAAGTCATAAAGAGACATGGTGAAACCTTAAATACAAATTACTACATAAAGGAAGCCAGTCTGAAAAGCCTACCTACTTGGGAGCTGGGATTGTGGTTCAGTGTTAGAGAGCACTCGCCTAGCACTGGCGGGACCCGGGTTCGCTCCTCAGCACCACATAAAAATAAAGGCATTGTGTTGTGTCCATCTACATCAGAAAATAAATATTAAAAAAAAGCCTACCTACTGTATGATTCCAATCACATGACATTCTAGAAAAGGAAAAATTATGGAGGCTATAAAAAGATTAGTGTTTGTTGGGGTTTGGGGAAAGGGAGAAATGACTAGGCACAGAAGATTTTTAAGGCATTGAAACTATTTTGTGTGACACTGGTGGTAGATGTGTGTCACTGTATGTTATGCATTTGTCAAAACCCATTAAATACACAACACTAAGAATAAGCCCTAATGTTAACTGTAATCTTTGGGTGATAATTTTATGTCAGCATTGGCCCTTCAGTTGTAACAAGTGTACAGAGGAATGGGTGATTTTAGCAATAATGGGAATTCTATGTGGAGGAGGATGGGAACATGAGAACTTTATATAATCTACTCAGTTTATTTATAAACCAAAACCTGTCCTGAAAAATAGTCTGCTGATTTTTTTTCAAGGCATTAGTTCTCTGATGTTGAGGGCTAATAAAATTTTCTTTAGAAAATAAAAATTAGAAACCTTACAACTGTTACTCTTTCACGAAAAGACTTCAACACCCACCCCCCCACACACACACACACACACTCCCAACAGGAAGGAAGTTGGCGCTGCTCCCTGGCATAGTTCCTCTGTCCTTGCTTTGTTCATTTGCAGTGGGTGATGACAGCATTATCTGAGTAGGAATTTGAGCAGGTCTCCCAATCCCAGGGCTCACCAGCCCGCAGAGGGGCATGACCAGGTTTGCATGGTTTTAGGAGAAGCCTGTCTCTGTCCCTTGGGAGGCAGTGTGGACAGTACCCTGCCTTACTCTCCACCCCATAAGAAGGACTGATAAATGTACCCTCAACCAGATACCAGCAGCAGCTACAGTTTCCAGGGCTGCTGTGCTTTAATATAGGAATCAAATCACAGACCCAGGACTGGTGCAGATGGTCTGTATCCTCCTGTAATGGCACCCTCCAAACATAATGCTTTCATCTGTTCATGCCTAGGCTAAGAAGTCCATCTCCTCCCACCTCAGCACACTGGCTGACTTTGCTATTGACATGTTTGACGTCTTGGATGAAATCAACTACCAGTCGTACAATGACTTTGTCCTCCGAGTTGGTAGGTGGCTCTAGACCTATCCCATCTTTGGTGGAGAATACCTTTCCTATTCCTACCTGAGAGAGGGCTGCAGGTTCCTGGTCTTGTAGGAGGGAGAGTGGCATCCAGGAACACGTCGCAGACATGGGGACACCCTTGCCTCTGAAAGTGACTTGTGGAAGTACGGATGCTTCAGAAAAGGACTTAGGACAAAAGAGTCTTTGTCCAGCTCAGAGACATGCTAGAAATCTAGGTTGTTGCCGAGTTGTTCAGAGGCGTACACACTCAACTGGTGGAATAGTGTCCTTTCAGCTCATGAGTGCTAGCTGCAGCGGCTGAGGCATGTGGGTCCCCTTAGAAAGAGACCTTGGCTAGGCCCGTTTGTGGAACCCAGGCAGCTCCTTCTCTGGCCTGTGAAGTGAGGAAAGAAAGCTAGGTGTCTAAGTTCCTTTCTAGCTTTTACAAAACTATGGTTGGTTGATGGGGGCGGGATGTTAATTCCTAATTCACCCTTTTCTGAGATGTAGATAGTTTATAAGAAAACTTCATGCTAGTCCAGAATCCAATAAAAACAGATATTTATGGTTACTTCCTTTCTCTCCCAAATGCTTGCTTGCTTCCTTCCTTCCTTTCTTCTAGTCTAGTATGCAGTTAAACTAGAGGTTTATGGTTGTCCTATAATTCAAATATCCAGTGGCCTTTAAAACAAACTTGGGTGGTGCTTGAGTGTGAGGGAGGCAGTTACGTACTTCGTAGTCATGGAAAGCTGATGTCCTTAGATGCCAAGTTCTGTTTTAGCATGGTGTCCAGCCTGAAGGTAGGGCAAGGGTCAGCCACCACCCCTCCTCCCTAGCATCTGGGCCTCCTCTTGAGCCTTGGGCTCCAGTTACTAGACGTACTGATGTAACCAGAATTAGATTTGGTGGTGGGTTGGAGAGATTCTGTTCCTTCATCTCACACAAAGGAAGACATGACGTGATCAGCAGCCCTTGCAGTCGTACTGCCCAACAGGCTGGTCCCAACTCAATCTCGTCCACCTAGGATGAGGTTTCCAGAGTTGACATAAAAATAGATTCATAAGCACAGAAAGAAGGGAAGATAAGATGTGGCATCTGCTCCTATCAGACTTGGTCTCTGGGACAGTGCCAGTGGTCTGTGATGAATCCCCTGGCTGTCCTGCCTAAGGCCAGGCCAGGGCAGCACAAGAAGTTTTGTGCCCCATTTACAGGGAAGGAAACCCAGACCCAGAGAAGGTAAGCACTTTGCCAGAGGTCTCACAAGGGTGATTCAGACTCAGGTGCACCTGGACCTTGTGACACTCTCCAGGAGTGCAGGTGCTCAGAGGCCAGCTGGACCCCACGCTGCAGAAAGAGAGGGGCCTCCACAGCCTCCCCTCAGAGCATCTGAATTATCATGCTTAGTTCTATGACCCATGTGCTGAAATAGTTGCAGCATTGTACCCTGAGAAAAGTTCAGGAGAAAGTGCAGTCAGACTTTTTGGTAGCTCTAGAGAACAACTCCACACAAGGGCCAGTATTGCCGGACCTGGGCTTTTCCTTGAGATTAGGAATTATTTCTGACGGTGCTATTGCAAACAGCAGTGGAGGGTGTTGTGAGGGGACTGCCCACTGGCTACCTGGGAGCCCTGGGCAGGAAGGACTTGCTGCTGCCCCTCTGTGAGTCTGGAGGAGTTCTGCTTTAGGACACAGCAAGACCTAGAAGGGGGCAGCTTTTCTCCACTGAGGACATCATTAAATACACTGGGTGGCCCCAGCCAGTGAGTCCTACTTTTCCAGCTGACCACAGGGCCATACATGACTGTTTTCTAGGTATCAATGTTGGCCCTGTGGTGGCTGGAGTGATTGGTGCTCGTAGGCCCCAGTACGACATCTGGGGAAACACGGTCAATGTGGCCAGTCGGATGGACAGCACCGGAGTCCAGGGCAGAATCCAGGTAAGTTTACTCACAAATTCCCAAGATGCAATGCCCAAACTGAGGCATAGAGGGCCGAGGGGGTTCTGACGTATGCGACCGGTAAGTGGTACTGCATAGCTCAAGGTCTGGAGGGTACAGTTCCTCCTTGTCAATTTGATTTTGCTATTTGATTTGTTTGTGCTGCCTTGTGGGTGGCTTTTGAATGAGCAGTAGAGAGTTGGGGATCACAGTGAGTCATGGGGTCAGGGCCATGCACTAATCCTGACAGCCTAATTGCTCAGTTTCCTCTCTTGTCTCAGGACCTGGGCTCTGCCTGGCTGCCATAGGAGGGAAGGGTTTTACCTGAATTTGAAGGTCAGGGTGCATGCCACCATAACTGAGGAACTTCTGGACAACTCAGAAGGGGCTGTGACACCTTCTAAGAACCACTGAAAGGACAAAAAGGCAGTGGGGGGAGGGAGTGCCTTTAGGATTCCCCTTAGAGTAACATGAAACCTGGCCTTGATGCCTACTTGGATAAGGCCCTGTGGGCCAGCCCCCCTGCCACCCGACCTGGCACTGAAGGCCTGAGGCACCCCCAGTGCATGATTGATCTGTTCACTATGGAATGGGGAAGGGAACAGAGGGCACTTGACAGTTAGGGCTGGTTCTCTCCTGCTGTGGCTGGGCCCTGGGAGGGGTTGTCTGACTCAATTCAGTGACAGCTGTCACTGTGTTGTGTCCCACTGGGTGTTGGTCCTTCACCTTACCACAAAGCCTCACTGCAGATGACCGTGAGGTGCAAGCATTGGCTCCACAAATAAGACACCAAGTTTCAGCATCCAGGGCAGCAGCCAGCATATCCTCATTCAGTTGAAGAGGCCCCCAGGCAGGGCTCAGATGTTTCTCTGAGGAGCATTTATTGGGCAACATCTCAAGGTCAGGTGCTTTGGTTGGTTGTTGGGTTCCACAGTTTAAGAAATAGACCAATCAGGCACAGTGGCACATGCCTGTAATCCCAGTGACTAGGGAGGCTGAAGCAGGAGGATCAATTACGAGACCAGCCTTAGCAACTTCAAAAGGACTAGGGATGTAGTTTAGTGGTAAAGTACCCCTGGGTTCAATCCTCTGTATACCACTCCCTTCAGAAAAAGAAAAAAAAGTAGGTAAGCCAAAATCTTTGTGGTACTTCCTCTCCTGTCTGGAACATGCACAGAACATCTCTGTACTTCTGCATTATTACTTTTTTTTTTCTTTTTCCTAAGATTTATTTATTATTATAAAATGTACTGTCATAACCATGTGTAAGAGCACAGCTGAGTGGCATTCAGTACTCTCCCATAGTTGTTCAGCCTTCACTGTCGTCCCTCTCTAGGATGTGCTCAATACTTTGTTACCATGACCTCTGGCTTCCATTCTTCTGTAGTCTTCCTAAAGCTGGTCACTCCCCAAGGGAGAATTTCAAGGCAGCCCTGCCCTATCTTCAGGCAGGCCACTGCCCCATGTCAGTGTTGCTGATTCTGTGTTTCTAGAATGATATCTGAGCCTCCCATGGCCTCATCTCCCCTTGCCTGGGTGCAACCGTCCACCCACGGCTTCCCCTACACCTAGGGCCTCTGTCCTCTCTCCCCTGCCCAGGCATCCTGATAACTAATGCCAGGGCCCCCACCCCAGCTCTGCCAGGACATGAGAAGGTAGCTTGTGGCAGATTGCATTGTTTTAACTAAAAAGATGGTGGTGGCCATGGAGGGAGAGAGGTGGCTCCAAGACGAAGTAGAAATCCTGTCCTGTGCTGTTCACATGACCCTATTGAAGAGAAAGTGCTTCTCATCTTGTATCCTCTCTCTGACTTTGTGAGACAGGAATTTTTGGGGGTAAAATTCTGATTAGAGACTTGATAAAAAGGGGAGCTAAGAGATGACCCTGTTTTCTCCTGGCAGTTTGCCTCTGCCCTCTATATGCTAGTGACCCCTACTCCCAGAACCCTGGAGACAGCTGTACCCTAACCCTGGCAACTAAAGGCATCGCACCTTGTCCCAAGGCTTCCACCAGGTTCATGCAGTCAGGGTGGGCAAGTGAGAGATACAGGATGGAATGGTGCACTTGGGGATCCCGTCCCCAGAGGACCCCCGCTTACTGCTTATGACTGAGAATAACCTGGCTTCTCCTTATGACAGGTGACTGAGGAGGTGCACCGGCTGCTGAGAAAGTGTGCCTACCATTTTGTGTGCCGAGGCAAAGTCAGTGTCAAAGGCAAGGGGGAAATGCTGACGTACTTCCTAGAAGGCAGGACTGATGGAAATGGCTCCCACCCCAGGCCTCTTCACTTGGAGCGCAAGATGTGTGCTTATGGGAGAGCTGGAGGCCAGGCCAGACGGCCCCCACTGTGTCCCGCAGCAGGCCCACCAGTCAGGGCAGGGCTCCCCGCAGTTCCCACAGGCCAGTACCTGCCACCTGCAGCAGCGGGAAAGGAAGCTTAACCGAGCTCACGTTGGCCTCTGGAGGTGCATGCAGGGCAAGAATGCTCCAGGGTGACACAGGCCACCTTGGCTCCAGTCAGGACCATCCAGATGAGCAGAACAGGAAGACAGTGACCGGGAAGGAGAAAGAGCATTTTCAAGGTGGGACCTGAGAGTCAATAGGAGATGTGCCTAAGCCACCCCTTTGGGGCATAGGGAAGCCCTGCCTCTTCCCAGTGTAGCTACCCAGGTCTGGTCAGTGTCACCGTCGATGCTGGGACCTTCAGAATATCTGTGAGGAACACAACAAGAGTCATGGAGTTCTGGCTGGCAGAGTGACAGACGAATCCATCATCAGTGAGCCCTGAGTTGGCACCACGGCAATCTGGCTGTGATGGATCCTGGCCTGTGGACAGCCCCAGCCCTGGGCAGCAGCTCTAAGAACTGCACTGGGAAGTCAGCACTGTGGGGCAGGGCCATAAGGGCTGAGCTCTTCACACTGTGGACACAGCACAGAGCTGGTCAGGTCTTGAACAGGACAGTCTGGAGAGAATCGAGAAGCTGCCTCTCATTGCATGGAGAGTGAAGGCTGCTGGCTTTTCTCATGAGCAGGATTTTACCAGAAGCCAGAGGCAGGCCTTCTGGAACCGTCAGGGGGCCCCACAGCCCCACTCCATCATGGGCCAGCACCAGCTGCTTGTTCCGCCTGTGCGTTCTCCCGCTGCCCCACCTGCCAGCTCAGGCTCCTGTGACAGCTGGATGTTCCTCTTACTGCACCATGGCTATGTATCCAAAGGAGAGAGGGGTGAGCATCATGCCTTGCCTAAGCCCTGGTGACTTGGACCCTGTACATTACAATCAAGGTTCCGTTGGTGTTGAAAACAAGGGACCGTCACACCACAAGCCAGCTTCCTTGATGGAAGGCATAGTTTCTCTGACAGAACCAGCCCTCCTGGAGCAGGTGGGTGGTCGTAAGGTTAGCAGAGTTTGTGGTCCTGAGTCCAGGTGCCCCTGCTCCAGTGTGCAAGGAAATCAGCTGAAGGTGGTCCTGTTGACATCTGGGACCTCCCACCTGTGCTTAATGGTTGTAATGGGTATGAAGATGAAGGATGTGGGGAACAGGGGTCCAGGAGAGTCAGTAGGTAGATAGGAATGGACTGGCCAGAAATAACTGGAAGATTTGGCTCCTGTAGACTTCTGACCTTGTCACAGGCAGCTTGAAATATGGTGGTGGGGGAGGGGGAGAGGTTCTAGGCCAGTGCCTTGGTTGGTGAATGTCTAGAGACCTGTAGCTCCGAAAGGTTTATGTGGCCTGAATCTTGTCCTACTCATGTCTATGGGGGTCCCTCTCTGCACTGCTCCCAGGGACTCTCCCTACTTCCTAGGGATCTCAGCTTTTCAGGATAGGAGCAGAGAAAAGCCCAGATTTCCTTCCCCGAGGTGCAGACTTGCGTATGGGCAGCACCCTTTAGCTCAGCCCTGGCTCAGTTGTGTGACTGTGCAGTGGCAACAGGGACCTTGCCCATGGCTGGAGCTTTGTGGGCCAGCTGGTGTGATGATGCTTGGGGCAAGCTGACTACCTGTCTCGACAGGACTCAGTTGAGGCAGGACTTAGGACAGAGGTGGGCAGAGTGAATAGCTTTGGGCAGGGGACAGTAGGAGATGGAACTGCATTCAGGGTCCCCATGTACCTGAGGCCCTGGACTATGGGTGACCAGGTGGGGCTGTGAGGACTGTCCTTTCGTGACTGTGATGGTGCAGGGAGCAAGCATATGGCCTCCAGTTCCTCCTGCAGGCGACTCTGTCCAGGTCTGCTGTCTTCCTGGCACCTTCCCCAGGGTGAGATGAGGAACTCACAGGCCAGGGCCAAGCTGACCCCCAGGACCTCACTACAGACATTGGGGATGGAGAATAGGCAATGTGTCCTTATGTAGTCATTTCTGATTCTTGTGGGCCTGGTGTTTTGGTGTCCCTATGTGCAGGTGGAGGCTGTTCCTGTGAGGCGGAGGGCAGGAGGGGGTACTCTCGGGGGCCTCTCCTTGTCATCAGAGATCATGTTTATAGGAATGTGCTTTGAGGGCTCCTGAGGACAGGCATTTTTATCCACCTGAGCCAGCCACAGGGCTGAGAACCTGTAGGGCACCCTGCCACCACTCATTATCAGCCCTGTCTCGTGTCTGCTCCCACGCTTTCCTGTCTTTGGGACAAATGGGTCATCCTTTTCCACTAGGATTTTCTCATCTTTCCTAACGAGATTTGAGGCAGTCAGTTCAGACAGGAGCACACACAGGAGCAAATACATTGTTGTCTTGGGCTCTGTAGGCTGTGGGGGGCGGGGGGCTGCCCTACTCCTCCTGTTATGACTGTGGTGCTGTCCCCAGACCCACAGGCCCACATAGCTCAGTCCTAGTTCATGTCTCCCCTACATAGCTCTGGCTCTCCAGTGCTACTGCCCAATGGGGCCATCTAGGTTAGGCACAGAGCAGTGGCTTTCAAAGATGCCCACACCCTGACTGGATGCTGGGTCCTAAGGGTGTGTTCTGTTACATAGTAAAAGGGACTTTGCAGATGGAATGAAGGTGAGGAGCCTGAGAATTGGAAAGGGTCCTAGACCGTCTGGGTGGGCTGGCTGCAGCACAGGGCCCTGCAGACATGGATGAGGGGGCAGGAGGGCCAGGGTGTGACCGTGACTGAGCCCTCATTGCTGGCTTAAACATGAGGCGCCACAAGACAACACTGGCGATTGAACGTGAGAACAACCCCACCCAACGAAGAAGCAGGGATGTTGCTCCCAAGGCCACCGGAGATGAACTTGGCAACAGCCTGAATGAGCAGGAGACAGGACCATCAGCAGGATCCTAATCTGAGGACACCTGGACTTGGTCTGTGTGACTCTGAGTCGAGTCAACCGGCCATACTGTGTCCTAGCTGAGGTCCATAGTGCTTTATGGTCATGAGTTTGTGCGCAAAGCCATGAAATCTGATGGGTGTGTGTACAAAGCCCTTGAGGTATGGTCAGGTTCAAAGGAAGCCACTACAGGGGACGATGCTACCTTCTCTGGGCACAGGACTGTTCTGAAGTGGACCACATGGCAGTCTTGGTGGAGTCTCTACATCAGGGGCAGACATCTCCTCCATCATCAGCAATTCCAAACCCTGTCTACTTCCTGTGAGGTCAGGAACACATTTAGCCATAATGTTCCTTGGGGTTTGGTAAAAATCAACTTCCTTTTTATTTGTGATAAAACTGTATTATATTGCCTTATTTATTTTTAATCTTGTACAATATTCATGTACAAATGGTAGAGCCATTCGGGTAGGATTCTTCTCTAAATTATTTATTTTAAGATGCTCTGTATATAGTGCACCAATTACAGGTGCTGCCTGTTCACTTGTACCAAAAATGAGGAAAAGCCCGGCACCCACATCAACCCCTGCACGGTGATGCCGTGGCCCTTGGGAAATGACCCTGTGTGTTCCCTTCCGGACCCTCGCATGCCTCCCGTGCCTGACACTGTAGAGTAGAACACAGCCCCAGAATGCTTCCAAATGCTTCCACAGGCTGCGCCAACCCGGGCCAGTCCACTCCTTACACCCAGCAACCCAGTTGCCAGCCGTGTTTCTCAAACTCTAAGCCTCCAGGGCTTCCGGACCCCTTCTGTCATAGAAGCAATAATTGTAACTCTATACTGTAGAGACGAGTCTGGCTTGAGCAGATTGATAATTCAGATAAGCCATGCATACAAATTTGCTGTGGGGGACTGCCACTCCCAAAGCCCCCAACCTTCTGAGGACCCAGCTTTGGCAACCTAGTTCTTAGGGTTGAACTCACTGCCCCAGGCAGGTGAGCAGATCAATCTAGCATCTAACCTAAGTCCCCACACTTGGTCAGGAGAGGAAAGAGGAGTGAGGGCACCAGCCCCCATCCAAACTCTCTTCTGATTCTTGAACGTCAACGCTGGTCTCATGTGACGGAGGATGGTAAGCTCCATGGTTTGTCCCAGCAGAGCATTAAAGAATAACATTTCAAGGCTTACCTATGGTATACCATTTTTTAAAAAGTAATGGTGTCTGAAAGGGTACTCTCCTCACCTTGCACTTGACCTATTGGTAAGAGAAGAGCCCACAGGGCAGGATGCCTGTCTTCCCTGGATGAATACAACTGTGCAGCAGGAAAGGCTGGGACGCTTTGATTGATGTGGAGAATTCTGTGCTTGGCAGGATGTGGCTAACCTTTAGTGACTCTGTGTTTTATTTGTATCTCACAGAAAGACTGTGCCATCATCCTTATAGTAACCTGGAAAGATTGTATAGACTGCTTGCTTTAATGGGCCACTTAAGAAGGAAATGGTTTGGATTGGTGAAATGAAGGGTGTGTGGAGGGCTTCACCTGGGAACGTGCACCTGTCACTGCTCCAGCAGGGAGGTTTCTGGAACTCCCCAAACCCCAGGTATCTTGTTCACAACCCATGCAGGGCCTGTCCAATGGCATGCATGGTTTATAAAGCAAGTGTGCACCCATAACTGTGCATATTACAGGAAAAGAAAGAACATGCTTACATATATTGTACATCTTACAGTACAAGAGGTCCCAGATGTGCTATTAGTACTTAAAGTTCTGAAAACCTGCAGATTTGATGACTGTATATAAAGTAACCCTCCAGAAACATGGTTTAGTAATGACTTCAATTTTTAAAAAATATGTGCGCGTGCGTGTGTGCGCACGCGCGCACACACACACACACACACACACACACAATCCTTCATAGAGGTAACTGGATTTCAAAATGTTTGATTCAGTAAAATAAATAAAGAGCAAACTGACTGGGCCACATTCTGGAAACCTGGATGTTGCATGGCATAACTTTTTCTCCAGACCCTGGGACATGCTGCCTCCCTAGCTACAGTATGCTTTGAAAGTTCAACTGACCAATAGGTCCTTGTTTTCATTCAGAACTCCAGGTTTGAGAACGGAATGGATAATGGAAGTGGGATTGTTTCTTCATATGATATCTTGAGGTTTGCGTTTGCATTCATGGCTCTTTAGCTGGGGGTTAGAAGAGCTGCCTGGGACTGGACTTAAGTTAGATTCATGGGCCTGTTGGAGGAGGTAGCAGGGCCCAGAGCTCAGCAGGCAGGATTGGGGAGCCATTCCCAGCTTGCCTGGGCATAGAAAGTTTAATCCAAAGCACACAGAATGATTACTGTGCCAGAAGTTGTTTGGGTATAGGAGTTGGTACCTAGAGTGAGACTTCTCCCTGCCTCCCCCACGTTTGATGGGAAGGCCTGAGCCAACGAGTTGCTTCAGTCTCGTGCCATCTCACTCTCTCATTGTGCCCATTAAGTCAACCAGAGTCTGTTTCCAGCTGACGGAGTCAGAGGTTGAGAAGTTGAAGCCAGAAGCAGGGGGTGGAGGCAGGGGGTCAGAGGGCCTGAGCACCTGCTCCCTGTCCTGGAGGACAAAGTGGGGACAGAACCAAGGAGATTCTGGAAGGCCTAGTGTGTAGGGCTCAGCAGAAGGAATGATCTCCAAGTTGTGATTTTCCATATGAGGACTTGTATGATTGGGCCCCGCTGTTGGCAGGTGAGAGCTGTGTAGGGCCTCTACCTGGAAGCCATAGGCCCTGTGTTGCTGGACATTCTGCCGGTGGGGTGGAGGTGTGTGGAGGGGAGCCCCTGGGCCCTGCGGTTAGATGTCCCTCAGCAACATACCCATCATATAATGACTCAGATATGTGTAGTTTTAAGTTTCCTTGAAAAAAAAATATGTATCTGTTCTGTTGCATATTGGACCTGTTCACTATCTTAGAAGATGCAATGATTCTACTAGAGGCCATGCTTAGTTGGTGTGTGCCCCTGTGCACATGTGGGCATGTAGGTCATATAGCATTAAAAAATAAAGATCAATTATTCATTCTTGGGATTGATTCATACAAGGAACAAAATTAAAATGGAATATAGCCAGGTGGCCACCACTTAGAGTCCCTACTTGATTTGTCAGAAAACACTCATCAGAGGGAGGAGGGCAGGGGCATCCCAGACCCTAAGCGATACCCACATGGTCCCTGAGCTTCTGTGAGATGACAGCTTGTAACCTCCAGTTACTCAGGAGGTTCAGGCAGGAGAATTACAAGTTTAAGGCCAGCCCGGGCAACACAGTAAGACCCCATCTCAAAAAAAAAAAAAAAAAAAAAAAGTCTCTACTATATCAGCACTTAAGGTCCAGATATATTGAAGCACTAAATTGCTCCTTATTTCTTTTGGTTGGTTATTTTCAGGTTTTTTTTCTTCTCTCCCCCACACACAGTGGTATGTGGATCTGTGGAGGGACTTCAGGGTAGATATACAGCAGGAATTTCAAATGCGGAGCCAATTGGGGGCTGAATCTTGATTACCATCAACAAGCACCCCATCCTCCTATTACAGAGTGACTTGGAAGCCAGGTCCTCCTAACAGGATATGTTAGCACCAATCTCTCCAGCAACAGACAGGTGGCCTTGTTGGGTTGTGGCTCACTACTAGCTGAAAAACAAACATCAGAAAACCAACCACAGTAGTCACCACATGGCCTGACCCCATGTTCTCCATCTTGACAGGCTTTATTTATTTTAGATCTAATTTCTTTATCCTTTGTGAAATTACTAAATTTCTTGCAACAGGTCACTAGATTCACTATGTTCTGCACTCAACCACAGGGAAGGGCAAGCATCACTCTTTGTCTAGTTAAAACAGGTCTCCAGAGGGCCTTTTGGTATGACCACAAATTAACACATTCATTACTAGTTCCCAAATCTGACTTTTCAGTCAGTGGGTACCTTCTGCCTGTGGAAGGGATGGAATGATGATATTCTTGCTGTCCGTGGAGAATCCAAGCCCCACAGGTTAGGGAGTTGAGAGTGCCACACAGCCTTGAGAGGCAGGGTCAGACCTCAACTCCTATTCTGTCCCCATCTCAAGCCCTTCTGTTTTCTGTTACATTTAGGACTTACTAACATTAAAATCTGCAATTGATGGAAAACACTATCTTGTCCATACAATTGTGTCCAGCATGAAGGAGGAGACCCTGCTTAGGATGCTCTTCCATGGGCAAGTCTCACTCTGATTCACGTCCTAGGAGCATGTGTCCAAGACACATTGGCTCTGAAGTCCTTGGCTTCTTGTTGCTCGGTTAGAGCCTGTAATTCCTCTTGGCTAAACCATATTTTTTCTTTAACATTACTGATCCCCCACAAGGAAATAAAGTGTTAGATTTGGGGGTTAAAAAAAAAAACACCTTTCTACCTTGTGATATTGTCCTTTAACTTCTATAGCTCTTTTGGAGCACAACCTGTCGTATCTGAAATGATACAGAATCTCCTTAAACAGGGAGGACAGCTGTTTTTTTCTGGAAGGCCCCTCTGACATCAAATAGGGAAGTATAGCTCCTCCTCCCCAAGCACCCCCAAACTACACACCTTTCTCCACTTACACCCAGCCTGCTAGGCTCCAGTTGCTGGGGAGGAGTTTCATGAGCACTGGGAAGGCTTAGGTTGCCTTTGCCATTTCTGCTCCTCTTCCTCTGCTGTGGAACCATTCAGTATTGTTCATGTGCTATTGGTGCAGTGTAGGAGGTCAAGGTGCCTTCCCAGGGATTGGAGGATGTATGAAAAATGGATCTCCCCAGGAGCATTTGTAAGGCAAGGAAGGGTTTATGATGGATGGTGAGAGGTTTGGCAAACAATTCCAGGGGCCCTGACCATCTCATGGGTGTTGGTTTCTACTGGTACCAAGCAGTACAGACTCTGAGAGTGTTGGTTTCCAAAACCGCTTTCAGTCATTTATTGAGAATTAATGTGTAAACAGAAAAGACATCCTAGACCAACTGCAGAGCCTATATAAATGAAATCCTGCACTTAAATAAACTTGTGCAGGATGTCTGTGCAGGAACAGCTGGCTCAGAGCATGCTGTGGGTGTCCACCTCCTGCAGCAGGTGCAGTGAGAAGTTGGCCCGACAGCAGCCAGAACTTGTTTCTTGCCTCCCACCAGCAACCACCACTCAACTCCGGGCCCCGGGCACATGAAGCACAAGTCTCAGGGGACCATTCCCACATTGTGGGGATCCCAAGGACGCCCATGGCACCTCTAGCATACACCGGAATTGTGGACCCAACTGATCACCAGGAGCACACATGCCCGGTGTGGAGGGCCCTCTGTGTTGCCTTCATCCCTGTTAAAACTGCGTATATGCAAGCCATTTGCACTCTGGAATTGCATGCTGTGAAATTCCTAATTGTGTGGAACTCAGTTTGAATTTGAAATCATGCAGCATGTGCTCAGGCTTGCCCCTGAGTCATCTGCCTGCTAGGTGCAGAGCACCCCTGTGAGCCAGGGTGAGTCCCATGGAACCTGAGCTTTGTGTAGCTCGAGCACTTAGTATGCACCGTCTCCTTTCAGCCCAAACTCCCTTTCTACTATCCTCTCATTTATATTGATTGCACTCCAACTTCCACAAATGGAAATGTCATTATCATGACCATCTCAGCAGTAATTCCATTCTGATTTAAGGTAAGTCCAAAGCCCACCTCTGGATTTTCTTACTTGCTGAGAAAAGTCATGTAAGCTCCTATGCCCTGTGTTTGGCTAGAGAGGGTTGCATCTCTCGGTGAGATAAAGAGTGGCACTGGCAAGGGATCCTTTTCTCCCACACAATAAACTCACTGAGGATGCTTCTGTAGACATGAGAACACAATGATTATATTCAGAATCACAATAACTCAAACTCACTGGGTAACTTCTCATGATAGATTTGTATAATCAATACGGGTCTATTTTTATGTCAACTGAACACTGTAGAGCACCTTCCAGTCTTTTTCAAGATTGTTAAATTGAGACAAGTAATTGAATAATTTGTCCTATTTTTATTTAAAAAAAAAAAAAGTGAATGGACTGAAATGTTAAATGTGAATGTACATTTCTTAATTGCAACTTTTCTACTGAGTGTTTGCACTATACTTTCTGGAGTCTTATTTAACAAAAATAAAGGAAAAATTGCTTGACTAAATTGTGATCATTTCAATTGAAAAATAAATGGTTGTGTGGATGTTTTAAGACACTCTTGGCTCTTTCACATACTTTCAAGGGATAATTTTTTTATGCAAAATATTGAGTATTTCGTGACCCTGTGTTAACCAGATTTTCAACACTGTGACTCAAATACCTGACACGACAATGTAGAGGAGGTGAAGTTTATTTCGGGCTCACGGCTTCAGAGGTCTCAGGCCATGGTTGGCTAACCCCAGTGCTCTGGGCCTGAGATGAGATAGCATCCTGGCAGAAGGAAAGCTGCTCATGAAGCCAGGAAGTAGACAGTACAGGGAGCCAGGGACAAAATATATCTTCTGTAAGTCACACTCCCAGTGATGCACTTCCTCCAACCATACCCTTCCTACTTGCAGTTATCATTCAGTAATCCATTCAAAATATTAATCCACCAAATGGATTAAGCTACTGATTATAGTTCTCAGAATCTAATAATTTTATTTCTTGTATTAATACAGGAAGCTTTGGGAGAGTCACCTCATATCCAAACCATAACAACCCTACTCAGACTAAACATTAACTTTTCCCATCAGCCCACTCCTAATTCCACACTGTTCTTATCTGGTATTTATTTTTTTTTGGCATCTCACAACTAAGATACTTATTTTATGCTGATAATAGTTCAAATTTAATATAGAATCCCCATTTGTTTTTCACAAACCCTTCTTGGGTGTAAGAGTATCCTGCAGGAGAACACAGCTGTTCCTGACTTTTTCAGAAACTCCTTTAGCTCAGGAATCAGCCGGTGTAAATTCACTTTAATTCCACCTGTCAATTACTTCATCTCCCTTCAAAGATAAACACTGAGCGCCCACTTACCAGTGGATAGGTTATTTGCTTTCAAAGGTTTGAAAATATGATCTCCTCCAAGTTTAACTGGAGTGGTGAGGGGTTGCTTCCCCTGTTGTCCTGGAGAAATCTGTGGAGTTGTATTTTCTTTGATTTGTATTAAAGTTCTCCAGAGAGACATGAACACGAAGGGTGTGGGTATGAGAGTGTACTCTTGTGTGTATTGGGGACATTGAAACAATTTATTTTAAGGAACCGGTTCACATTGTCGCAGGATGGTAAATCTGAATTCTTCAGGGCACAGACCAGGGAGGAGCTGAGGGTGCAGCTGCAGTTGGAAGGCCAGGGCCAGCTGGAGGCAGAACCCTCTTCCTCGGAGGATTTCAGTCATCTAAGACCTTCAGCTTGAGTGAGCGACACCCACCCATTTTGTGAATGGGCATCTGCTGTTTTACTCAAAGTCTACCAATTACAAATGTCAGTCACATCTAAAAAAAAAAAAAAAAATGACCTTCACAGCAACATCCAAACTGAGGTTTGACCAGATAACTGGGAAGAACCATGGCCCAGCCAAGCTGACAGATGAAATTAACCATCACATATATGATATATAGTTTTCAAAAGACTGCCTCTTTAGTTAAAAAAAAATCAATTCCTAGTGAAGGGATTTAGAAAATAATATGGAAAGAATACCCCAATAGATTTTTAAACATCAAAGGGTAGATAAAAACTTTATCAGAGAAGCTGGGTGTGATGGCACATGCCTGTAATCCCGGCAGCTTGGAAGGCTGAGGCAAGAGGATCTTGAGTTCAAAGCCAGCCTCAGCAACTTAGCGAGATCCTGTCTCAAAAAAGAGAGAAAAAAAAAAAAATAGGATGATCAGAGAAAGAAAGAACAACTGAGACAGCCAAGCTGGCTCTCAGCTTTATGGAGTTAACTGACATACCAGAAAGTTAGGAACTAAAATGGGTACCAGTCTTTAAGGTTATGGAATTAAGATAACACACAGAAGATGAGAGGTTGAGAGGTCAATGCAGCCTTTTGAGACTGTGAGCCAAGATACTAAGCAGCCAGGGCCAGACCAATTCAACCCACTGAGGCCAATAGTCTGGCTTGTTTTAAAAATAATATTAGGGACTCTCCCAGATAACAAAGGGCGGATTCCAGGTGATGAGGGGCAAATGCTTGGGTAGAACAGTTAGTAAAATAACTGCAGTTACCTTTCCACACATAGTAAAACATACCCCAAGGCAGAGTCTTCAGGTGGTAATAAGACACTCCCATGAAGAGGCAGGATAAGAAACTAAAACCCCACCCCTACATGGGACTACATCAAGAAAACAGGTCCCTGCCTACTTTGTAGATGCCATAAACCTGTACAGCTTTGATCCTCTGCTTGAGTCAGCCTGGGATTTCTTGTCTCTGTACACTGTCTCCCTTGTGCCTGAGCATTAAAAATAAAGAGCTTCCCAGTGGCTCAGGAGGCTGTGGCAAGAGGATTGTGAGTTCAAAGCCAGCCTCAGCAATGGCAAGGTGCCAAGCAACTTAGTAAAAGACCCTATCTCTAAATAAAATACAAAATAGGGCTGGGCATGTGGCTCAGTGGTCAAGGGCCCCCAAGTTCAATCTCCAGTACCAAAAAAAAAAAAAAAAAAAAAGCGCCTTATTCCTGCCTTTCTGATTTTTCTGATGGAGTATGCAACCACCCACCCAGTCAGTGACATAGTCAGAGAACACAAAGACATCAACAGGACTTTTAATGAAAGACATGTCAATGCAAATGACTATTGAAAGTCAGGCTTTTAAAAGAGATTATAGTATTAGCAAAGCTATAGTGAGATTCTACTTATATACTTGCTCACAGGAATTGTCCCTTGTGCAGCAGAATTCCACAGGAACCATAAAGTTTAATATTCTTTAATATAGTAAAACAACCCCTATGATTCTATCAAAATCAGTAGGTATGAATAGGTTTTTATTTTTGGTACAAAAGTTGCCATCACTGATATTAATAATGTAAAATTAGGAACAAACCATGGTAAATAGAGAAAGAAAGAGCAACTGAGACAGATGCCCCGCCCAAGATTCCACGCCCCCTAATTAGAACCTGTGAGAGGATGGCCTCCCAATTGTGTGGGTCATATTTTCTGGCACAATGGACCTCTCAGGAGTCCTGAAAGCAGAGAAGTTTCTCTGACTGGTGACAGAAGGAAAAACCAGAGGGATTCAAAGGATGACATGATTTTGCCCAGCCACTGCTGGTGTGAACACGGAGGCAGCCATATCACTAGGAATGGGAGGGGGTCCTTTAGGATACAAAAGCAAAACAGCACCTCACTGACAGCCATCAAGGGAACACACCTCAGCCCTGCAACCACAAGCAACCAGATCCTACCAATCTGAATGAGGTTAGAGGTAGTTTCTTGGCCAGGTAAGCTGCCTGGATCTCACCTCAAGAGATCCCAGGCAAAGCCCCAGCTGAGCTTCCAGAGTGGTGAGATAATAAAGGGATGTTGTTGTGGAGTCCCTAAGCTTATGATCATTTGTTATGTAACCGATGGAAATAAAAATGCAGTGGAGACTAATATACTAACAGAAACTGATGTCCAACAGAAAACAAATATACAAATTAAATCTGAGAGGCAATTTAAACACACAACATAGACATATCGTATGACAGAATGTGGGCAGTGACCACCCATCGGTTCTCTGAACCACACTTGAAGAAAGGGGTGGGCTGCTCAGGCCTTGGGTGTAAATATGATGTTCAATCTAGGGGAAAGAAGTATGATTTCAATAAAGATTAGCGGGAGCAGCTTCTCAGCATTCAAGCATATTTTAGGTTGAAGGGAAGCTGCCAGGGAAAAGAATGCATTTCCTTTCCTTGCATTTTCTGAAAAATACATGGCTTTGCAAATATCACAAGAATTAAGGAAAACATTTTTATGCCAAATAATAGTACAGGTTGCATTCATGATCATATGTGATCATCATTGTATTGTCTAAGGACCATTGTTTATCAGCTTATCATTGGATCATTAATTTAGGGATCTTGCTGTTTGTCTAACCTGAGCTGGCAACATTCATTTCCTATGTGCCTCAGTCTGGGAATTCCCCATCTCTTGTTCCAGTTTATCACAACCAGCTCTTCTAAGGACACAGAAATGTCAGGCCATCTGTGTGTCTGGGTACTTGGGTGGCAGCACTGGTTCCTTCCTTTGCCAGCTTCCCATAGGCATTTGCCCATGAACGAGATGTACATACTATCTTATTGGTGAAATATCCTGGAGACCTGCTCTTTAACCAGAGTGCCTCTGTATAAATGCATAGACTCCCCAGCTGGGAAAGTATATATAATAATCCCTAAAAGATGCAATATCTTCTAGGAAATCATCTGTCACACACACACACACAAAAAAAAATTTTCTGAGTGCCTCCAATTTCAAATCTTTTTTCCTCTCCAAACATGAAAGGAGTAGGATTTATTCAAGTGTAAAGAAGAGAAACAAAACTCTCTCAGGGTCAAGAGGGGACCCAATATGGGTTGCCATCAAAACTTTAAGAAAACATTTCTTCAAACCTTCTCCCAGATGCATTGCAAGTTCAAGTTTCATCCTTTGAAAAATATAATTTGTTCAACTGCATCTTCAAATCAATTTGTACTAAAGACTCGAGAATGGTTCTCAAAATAGTTTATTTTTAGTAAAGATCGGAAGGAATTCCTCTGATTTATCCATATGCTATACAGTTCTAGCCAGTTTTTCTGCTTCATACTTCAAAAACTAATGGTTTTCTCATATTTATAAATCTGATAGTTGTATAGCCTAATAATTGGGGGAAAAAAGTAAACTATTTTAGTGGCATGCTCAGGAGGAACTAGTTCAGAAAAATCAGCCAATGTTTAAATATACAACACAGTAAATACATTTTTTTCTCTTATCTCTATAAGTATCAGATGGAATTTAAATTTACTTTCCTAATTATACCTTTTATTTTGCATCTAATGGCTCTTGTGGGATCCATCTGTTGGAATCCTCCAAAAAAAAAAAAAATTGTGAGTGCTTCCAGGGAGAAGCAATTCTTGACATTAATCACTTTTGACCCACACTATGGCAGAGTGAAACTTTTCATCTCTCTCTCAAACCAAACATACTGGAACTTACATACCCTTAGAATCTATTACATCCCATTTTCAAATTCAATCTGAGGGCTCATTTAGAGGTTGTCCTTTTTGATTCCATTATAGCAACAACCTTTTATCCATATGCCCAAGAAGCCCCAGACCACCTGCTAACACACCAAGAGGGTGAACAGGAGGCAGGATAAATGAGCTAGAAATGAAAGCATGCTTGTTTTTAGTCAGAAAAAAAAAGCAAACATTTTTAGATAAAGTGTGGGATGCAAGTATTCACAAGAATAAAAATAAAAGCATTTAAATGGTTATAACATGTCCACAGGAAGATGTGTTCCTGAAATTTGACGCTGGTCTCTTGTTAAACTGAAGCTCAGGCATGTTTGTCTCCTCTTCCTTCCAGTAAGGTATTAGGGTGATATGTCCATCACTCCTATGGGCCTGGATGCTAAGTAGAGGGCACAGTATGAGATGGGGTAGGAGGCTATACCAGGCAATAACAAGAGGTTAAATTCCTATAACCTGGCCCAGGAAACCATTACAAACACTTCTGCAGATTTCCAGAATGCTCCCCAGGTGAGAGTCAGTTTCAGGGCTTTCTCCTCCAGGACCTACTGTGTTCCTACCAGATCCCTCATGTTCAAGTTTCACCTGTGGGCTGGCATGATGGAGACCAGGTCTGGGGCCTCAGCCCTGGTCAGCCATGCAACATTGGCAGCAAGTGGTGGCCTGAACGCTCAAGCTTCCTGGTCTTTACCTGAATCGTCCTGAGATCCCAGGGCCTGTTTCCTCACTGGGGTCTGTCAGGGAGAGAGGGGACTGCTCTCCAGGAAGTGGAGACTGTGGGCCCTTCTCTGTCAGAACCTGCACCCTCTTCCACAGATGGGAAAGGGAAATACATCCCTCACCATCACTGCTGGGGTGAGCACTCTATGAGCGCACCATGGTTGGGGACCTGCTTCTGGCTGTAACTATGGTGTCCCTGAAGATGGACTGGGAATTGGCTTAATCCTTTCCTGAGGGGACGGAGGCCCAAACTGAGACTTTATCCACTTTCCAGTTTCTTTTATCCTGGGAGAACCCATTAGAAGCCTCCTTCTATGTCTGTGCCCCTGAGGACCCACCCAGAAAATGAGCTTCCGCACCTTCTGTCCTCTCTGCCATGGGCCTGGCTGAGCACCAAGGTCA
The DNA here is from genome assembly GCF_048772815.1 of Callospermophilus lateralis. Lineage (NCBI taxonomy): Eukaryota > Metazoa > Chordata > Mammalia > Rodentia > Sciuridae > Callospermophilus > Callospermophilus lateralis. Next base: position 100,595,977 of record NC_135305.1, read on the forward strand.
AGCTCGTAGCATCAGAATTCCATTCCCCAGTGTAATGAGTTTATTTCCACCCACCGGGAAAAGTTGGAGGAGGCCAGCTTGGGAACAGTCCCAATGAGTCACCACCAGAAAACTCAGGTAGCTTATCTATTTTCCTCAAGGGCAAACCCTCATGTTCAGTGTCTGCCCCTGGTAGGTTGCTCAAGGGCCCTGGGGGAGCTTTCTTTACTACCACAACCTCCCTGTTGATCCCACATCCCTGGGGGTCTGAAGGGATCAGCCCAGAGTGGTCTGAGGATCCCGATACCCATCCCTTTCTAAGGGCAAAGGGAGAAGGGCCACATGGCCACCCTCACACTCATTGGTCTTGTGTTCCTAATGTTGCCCTGGGATGGGTTTCTGTCATAGTTCAAATAAGAAAACCAGGGTCAGACAGTCAGAGAGATGTCCCCGAAGGTCACAGCCAGGAAGTAGGGGAGGTGGAGCTCAATCAGGCCAGCTGGTTTTTAAATTATACAACATACAGAACCTCATTCTCTAACCTGCCAACTCTGTCCCCTGGCCCCACTCCACTGGCATCTCTGACCCCAACTTTATGGTCTGGGTAACATCTGCTTCCACCTCCCCATGAGGGGCCTTGGGGACCCAGGCCAGCTGGAGGACAACTCCACGTAGATGACTATGTCAGGCCAAGGAGGCAGGTCCCCGAGCACCTACCTTTGCTGCCCCAGTGTCAAGTGCTCACTCGGCTTGGATGAAGAGTTCATGGTGGACCGCCTCTTCAATTTCCTGAAGTAGACGGCTTTCCCATTGCCTCACCCGCTGCATCTGTTTGGAAGACAGCTGTTACACAGGAACGGTCATTTTTACTAGGGACAAACTTGCACACTGCAAAAATGCACTTAGGAAAAGAAATAACCACCAGACCTGGGAACAGACATTTGCTCAGATCAGACACCTGAGCACTCCAGCCCTACCCGGTGCCCCCTCCCTGTGCTCCAGATTGAGCCAGTTCCCCTTGCTTCTTTAGGGGAAGCCTGTCCCTTATGCCAGGTGGGTGTTGGGGAGGGTTTTCTCCCGTCTCATCTGATCAGCAGAGAAAGAGAACTATGTCAAAGAGAAATGTGGGTCTTTCACAACTTATGCCCTGTTAGCTGCCCCACCACAGGAGCTTAGACCTTGCTGTGTGAGGGTGCAACATCTCTGTTCTAAGGCAGCACTAGGGAAGGAGTCAGGGCCGCCTCAGTCAAGCCCTGGGAAGCTAGGACTGTCTCAGGAGTGGTGACAGCTTCCTGCTAATAGCTCAAAGAGCAGAGAGGAGCCGAGACTCAGCACAGGGTGGCAGTTTTCACTGGAAGATGTCAATGCCCAACAGGATTGTTCTTGCCACCAACCTTGTTTGCACCCTCAGGAGAGTTGGTACCCAATTCCCCCGTGGGTCAGAGACCAAGCATAGGGAGCAACCAGAGCCACAGCAAAGGCTCAAAAGGCAAAGCCACGGCTGGGAAGCCTTTCAGGCAACAATGGCCACAGGATCCCCTCCGAGCAGAGAGCCACCTTAGGACAGGACAGCACCAGGGGTTAGAAAGGCTGACGGCCTCAGTGACCTCCTGTGAAGAGTGGGTGGTTGGCCCTCCATGTCTGTGGTTGAAAGGACATGAAGTCACGCAAGGTGGGTGCCAGTGCACCACAGCTTGGCAGCACTTGCCTTCCTGTCAACAGGCACTTGGAGTTGTATGGGGTGGGGGTGAGAAAGGGACAGGGCAAGACCTTACCACAGCCTCCTGTCCTTTGTGGTCTCGTCTGTTCTTCCTGGTTATATCTGGAATCCCAGGCAATCCCAAAGTTCCTGGCCACCTCTTTGCTTCCCTGGCCTCTCTTTTCTGCTCCCGTTTGGCTAATGGGGCCGACACAGGTGGGTCTTTCCCAGGAGCCAGATCGTCCAAATAGGACCCTAACTGCCCACTGGTGCCCTCAGATGCCCTGATGGGCGACAGCTTTCTCTTTCTGAAGGTGGCTATAGGGCTGACCCCTGCCAGTTGGGACATAAGGTCCTTGGAGGACTGAGAAGGCACTGGGGACCCTAGGAGGTGGGAAGTCCCTCTGGGTGGCCTTGGACTCCTCCAGCCCAAGGCTGTCTCCTCAGGGGTGCTATGCTTGGTGGACTTCTTCCAGGACCTCTTCTTTGTCACTAGAAAGGGGCTCTCATCCTCAGAGGAACTCAATACAGAAACCTATAAAGTAAAAAAAACCAGATTCAGATCCTCATCAGGCATAGCAAGCTTTCTAGATAGCTCAAATCCCACCCCAGGCACATTCTCATCTGGGCAGGGCCACCCTATGAGACAGACCCTAAAGTCACCCCACAGAGGAGAATGTGCAGCACGGAGGGGTGACACCCGGCACAAGATGGGACACATGCTTCTGCACATGGTTTTCACTCACTACTTTCAACATGGCAGCAGTGGTCAGAGGTGGGTGTTTAATGGGGCAAATAGGAACAGAGGATGTTCAGGAAACCCCCTCCCTAGTAAAACACTGCCAATGAAATAATTTTAACATGCAAATTAACATAGAAAGATGAAATTATTTATGAACATTGCAGCTTTTCACACATGAATAGGTGAAGAGAGTTAGGCAGGAGGCTCTAGCTGGTTGGTTGAGGTAGAAAGTATTTGGACCACAGGTTAATATCCCAACCCAAGGCCCATGACTGACTGCAGCCATTATGTTGGTCAAGTTTTCCTCCAAGATCAAGTCTAGATTAAGCCATTCATACTCCTGTTCTCACACTCCAGCCCCCCACCCCACCCCGCACCCAGATAACAAGTTACAGTTAGCTTCTATTCAGCAGATTCCACACTGGCAGATTCAACAAATCAGAGGTCGAAAATATTCCAGAACAAAATTGTATTGAACTGTGGAGAGCAGGGACAGTGAATGGGAGAGCAGTGTCTGAAATTGGGGTCTTTGATGACTTCATGGCTGTGGCATGCTTGGTGCCTGGGAAAGTTTCTGTGAAAAGGTGCAGGATGCCCAGTTGCTATGGTAATGCCCTCCATGAGGGGGCTCCATGCTAGAGTCTTATCAGCCTCAACCTTGATCTCAGGCACATAGCTCCTGGGAATAAAGGAACTCTTTTGCTAGACAACTACAGTATTTCACGGACTCTGCTGCTCCTGAACCTGCCCGCATAACAGTAACTTTAAACAATGGACTTTCTTGAGAGCTACACAAAGCTCCTAACATTGCACATTGCAACTGTAGGATGTCACTGAAGAATAAACTGCATAATGTTGCTAACTTTGTAATTTTCATGAATACAAAGAATAATGTTTGCATAGGCTTTAATCTGATTAATGTGATATTAATAAAGATTGCTGCTGTAATTCTTTAGACCTGCTTCTCCATCAGAGAGCAGTGCTCCACCTAACACCAGCTGTTATCTTCAAAATCTGTGCATATGAGTCTTTAATTCTAACCTTTCATTGCCCCTTGTGGGAAACTGCTGGCTTGACCATGCTGGTCATCATGGCATTGAACATGTGCAATTTTTTTTTTAAAGAGAGAGAGAGAGAATTTTTTAATATTTATTTTTTAGTTTTTGGTGGACACAACATCTTTATTTTATTTTTTTATGTGGTGCTGAAGATCGAACCCAGTGCCCCGCACATGCCAGGCAAGTGCGCTACCACTTGAGACACATCCCCAGCCCCATGTGCAATTTTTTCTTGTCCTTATTTTCCATATCATGCAGTATAACAATATTTTTCATAGGCTTTGCAATGCATTCAGTATTATAAGTAATCTAGAGATGATTTAAAGTATATGTGTGGAACCTAAGTAGATCCTCTCAAACACTACACCATTTTATATAAGTGACTTGAGCATCCTTAGCGGCCTGGAACTGATCCCAATAGAAAACATGCTCATGTCTTCACAGTGCCCCTTAGAAACTGTTCATGTCAAATGACCTGATGGCAGCTAAGCAGTCTATCATGTTTTCATCATTCCTAGGTATCTTGAGGTATACGATACTAACAGCATTATAGAATATCTGCCCCACTTTACTACACATTGAGGAAACTTGCAAGTACATACCAGATTTTTAATTTTTGTTTTACCCCACTCTAATGGAATAATTTCTTGCATGTGTTTTTTTAGTAATGAGAATAACCCTTTCCAGTTACAATGTCCATTGCAGTCTATGACATCCCCAAACTGTTAAGGAAGCTATTGTCACATTGGTGATAGGGGAACTGAAAAGTTTCTAAAAGAGAATAGAATGTTTTTTTAGGAGTGATTTTTGACATTCCCTGATGCTTATCTATACCGTGTGATTAGCCACTGCATTCCTATGACCTGGACAGAATCAGCAATCCATAAGAACTTGGAACTTATACAAGAGAAACTCAAGGGGCTGGGGATGTGGCTCAAGCAGTAGCGCGCTCGCCTGGCATGCGTGCGGCCCGGGTTTGATCCTCAGCACCACATACAAACAAAGATGTTGTGTCTGCCAATAACTAAAAAATAAATATTAAAATTCTTTCAAAAAAAAAAAAAAAAAAAGAGAAACTCAAGCACACACATGAACTTCCCTGAAAACAGTCAAGGTCAAAGTCTGAGGACTCCATTTCCAATCCATCTGCTCATGCCTGTCTTCTGCTTGGAGTGATAACTGTTAGAGCAAGTAAAACATTCTACTTTACTGAATTATTGTCCATATTTATGTGCCCAGTGGAAATATTTAGTAATTAATTTTGGTGGAAGCCCAACTAGAAGGCTTGTTTCCAATGTTGAAGTAATAGGGAGCTAAACTTCTATTAGAAGAAAATAAAAATAGATGAGTATATTAACTTTAAACATGAGACTGATTAAGAATATTAGTCTGAAGCAATGGGAACATGTAAGAGTTTACCATTTGCTGCATAACAAATTACATTTAAACTTAGTGGCTTAAAACAAATATTTATATAGTCTTCCCTTATCAATGGGGCTATATTTCAAGAACCCCAGTGGGTGCCAAAAATCACACAGAGAACTGACCCCCAAAATACCATTTTCACCCCAAACATATGTAACTAAACTTTCACCTGTACACTAAACTTTAATCTTTTCACTTAAAGGAAGCACTTCATGGCTTCTCTTAGGCATATCTAAATTGCAGGCATCACAGCTCCTGCACATTGGGGCCATTACAATAAAAGAGTCACTTGAACCCGAGCACTGCAAAATCGTGACAGTTGATCTGAAAATCAGGACAGCTATTAGGTGACTAAGAGATGGGTAGCACACACCATGTGGACACACTGGACAAAGGGATGATTCATGCCCAGGCAGGACAGAGAGGGATGTCTTCACAATGCTCAGAATGGCAATTTAAAACTTATGAATTGTCTTCTTCTGGAATTTTCCACTTAATATATTTGGACCACATTTTACTGTAGGTACTGTATATCTCACATTTTTTTTTTTTTTAAAAAACACACTTAGATTCCTATTTTCATAAATGGAACCAAGTTACTCCTTACTGCATACTCTTCCAAATTACTGATGACTTTTCATGTCGCTGACTTTGGAACACAACATGCACAGTAGAAAAGTTGTAGTGTCATGAGGCTGTACAAGGACAGTTATGTGTTTAATCCCCACAAGGACCTCAGAATGAGGCCAGGGGTGAAGAAGTTTTGGAAATTTAGTGAGGGGTTTTTCGGGAAACATTTATCCAGCAGGGTGTGTGGGAACACTTAAAATCTGCTTCCACTGATTTCTAAATTACGAGTGAAGCATGACTGTCCTCCATAACTGAGAAGTTAAAGACTGAAGGCCGAGTGGCCCGAAACAAGAAGTGGCAGCAGTGAAGGGTGGACTGGATTTGGTGAGATCAAGGCTTAAGCTCTTCCCATGGGTTCAGAGACCCAGCTGCACAAACCAAGAGCCCTGATGCTTAGCCAGAAGGTGGTGAAGGAGTGCCCACTCCCTTGAAGAGGACGAGTTGATTGTGACCATGAACAGAGCTTCTGTTGTGTAGCCTTGGGGTAAGTTTTATTTATTTTTTATTTTTTTGGATACCAGGGATCGAACTCAGGGGCACTCACCCACTGAGCCCCATCCCCAGCCCTATTTTGTGTTTTATTTAGAGACAGAGCATCATTGCTGAGGCTAGCTTTGAACTTGCAATCCTCCTGCCTCAGTCCCCCAAGCTGCTGGGATTATAGGCATGCACCACCATATCCAGCTTGGGATAAGTTTTGTACACCGTTTCCTTTCAGCAAAACCTTGGGACTGGATTCATGGCAACTCCAAGCAACCCAAAGGATGAATTTAAGCCTAAGCATGAGTCGGCATCAGATCCCGCTGCCCTGGTGTTCAACGTGGTTGTACCATTCTTCAACCCCACCAGCAACATATGGAGTTCTTGCTGCTCCAAAATATCACTAGCTTGTGTCATGTTTTTTTTTTTTTAATTTAGTTTTCTAATAGGTGAGTAGTATATTTCATTTTCATGAGTAGAATCTCATTTGCATGGTGGTCCTAATAAGCATCTCTATAATGAGTAATGAAGGTGAACTTCTTTTCATGTATTTAACAGTCTACATATTTTGATTGGTAAACTAAAATAACTAAAGGCCAAAGACATCTATATTATTGACAAGGGCAAATGGAGTAAACTCATCTATCAAAGGATCCTCAGATTGAATAAGAAAAACCCAACTATGGACTGCATAAAATAAGATGTATCTAAGAGAATGGCTGAGCTCAGTGGTGCACACCTGTCATCCCAGTGACTCAGGAGGCTGAGGCAGGAGGATTGAGAGTTCAAAACGAGCCTCAACTTAGTGAGGCTTTAAGCAATTCAACAAGACTCTGTCTCTAAATTAAAAGGAAAAATAAAAATAAAAACATGCTGGGGATGTAATTCCGTGGTGAAATACCTCTGGGCTCAATTCCTGGTGCCAAAGGTAGGGGAGGAATGTATAATGAGAAAAAATAATATTGGGGAAGTAAAAATGAACAAATACAGACTTAAATACTTATATTGGAAAGGTTGAATTCATGGCAAAACCTATTAAAAAAACAAAACCAAAAGCACAGTGTAATAAAAACAACTAAAATGAATAGTCGTTGTGAAATTTTTGTACCAGATAATAGAAAAATGAACATCCATAAAGAAAAATACTAGGAGAAATAGGAACAAGAGGAATGAAGTAGTAATTGAAACTAATTCATTTTTTTAGCCCATGCTAGATCAAGGCAGGAAAAATAAATGATTAAATTAGAGGAAAAAGAAATGATCAATACCACATTAAAGTTTATCACCTTTCCTGTAAAAATCATCAGCACTTATAAAAAGAGACTTTGAATCCTAGTATTTCAGAGGACAAGATCTCAGAGTAAATATATTGGGATAAGAGAAAGAATTGGGACTTTGATCAAAAATAAATTGCAAGGTAATAGTATATTTTCTTACTAACAGGAGGTACTATTAACTAGCTATTTATAACAATGAACTGAGACTCTAGTTTGATGTTTTCTAATAATATTGAAATGCGTTGAAAGCTTACACATCAAACAATTTAGTATTGTTTTACAAACATGTAGAAAGAACAGATGCTCCAGACTCACATATGAAGGCAGCATATGCAAAAAAGAAAAATATCAGATGAACAGGGAGGAGAGTTTTTGTCTTTTATCACATGTTCTTCTGGATGTTTGGCCATTTGGAAAAAATAAAAAAATAAAGCCAAATTCCTAGCTCCTGCCTTGAACTAAAACAAATTATAAGGGATTGAAGGTTATACTCTAGAAATCACAAATTATGGGAAGAACAAAAAAAAAACCTTTAAAAATATGAAACAAAGTTGAGTTCTTACATCATCACATCATTTACTAAGATAAATTTCAAGTGGATTAAATACAAAAAGCCCCCAACATTTTAAAGTATCCGGAGGAAATGGACAGATTGAAGGAAAAGGGTAGATTATTCTGTCAATTTATCGTAAGTAAGGCTTTTCCATGACTCACAACATAGATTTTAAAAAATGGACTATCTTTTAAGACTTCTGCAAAAAAAAAAAATAAATAATGATACAGTATTGAAAAGATAAAAGACAAATACAATTCCTTTAAAAGATAAACAAAGGGCAAGTCTGTCTATAATTTAGGAAACACACAGCAGCCTGATGGACAAATCCACAAGGTTCCTGAGCAGCTGGTAAAACTGGCCTTTCTGGCATACACATACTCAACCGCCTTCTTGGTAATAAAAATGCAGATTGAAATGAAAGCAACGTACCATTTGCTTCCATCTGCGAGTCTGGCAAAAAAAATCGAGAAGCATGAAAACTTTAGACAAGGCAGTGAGGAAATTGCTGCATCCACTATGGGAGGTAATTTGGGAGCATTGAGAGTACATACATGTTCCATTTGACCAGCAACATTCCTAAACACTGATTCTACAGAAAGATACACGCATACATGTACATGTACAAGGTGGTTGATAACATCATTTTGTAGAAGATTGGAAACAACCCAAATATTCATCATTGTGGACCTGTTAAACTATTACTATTTAAAGGAATACTGTGCATCTATAAAAAGCATGCAAGCACTTTTCATAGAATGATAAGGAAAAATTTCTATGTTTTAAATAGTCTTGGACTAACTGAGGAAAAATAAGACTTTAAATAAGTTCTAGAAGCAGCTTTAAATTAACAGGTATGGTGAGGAAGGGTTGGATAGAGGATAGAAGGAGTCACTGTGTATCTTTTTAGGTCAATGTTTTGGAACTATAGAAGCGTATTGCCACTTAGGAGTGAAAAAGGAAAAAAAAAAATGACTTTCTGATGAAAAAGCCAAGGCACATGGACACTAAGGCGGGGGCCCAGGACTTCCTGGTTGGGGGAGTAGTTAAGGGTCCTAACCCAACAGGTGCTCCAGGGCATGCTCAAAGCATGGTAGGCACTGATAGGTTTTGACACCATGTAGGATTATCTCATTCTCCTAGGCCAGCATTTCATTGTGCATCTAGAGCAGTCAGACAGACAGACAGACAGCTCATGGGATTTCTCTTGTGCCCTGAAGCCCCCTCTGACAGGGAGGCCTGGGGCATCTGGTCTCCTTGGCCTTCTGCATTAGCACCCTCCCCCCCCCACACACACCTTGGGTTAAGGGGGCTATTACTGCCCAGATTTGGGAGATCTTGCCAGGTGGGCCAGGAGAGGGAAAGAGTAAATGCCCAGAGTCTTAGTACTGCAGTTACCAGGCGACTGGGACCTTCCCTGGGGTTCAATATAATCCACAGCCTAGAGTACCCCCTCTCTGCCTACCTGCATCCTGGGCTCCATCCTGTCTCCTCACCAGGACCTGCCTTCTTACAGTGCCCTGGCAGCCCCACCGTCTAGATATACCTGCCCCTGCCCCGTGGTGCTGAATCACCACTCAGGCCTGGGGCAGGTGCAGAAGCCCACCTGTGCGGGATCTACCTAATGACCTCGTGGCGGCGCTAGGCAGGTTCAGGCGGGTTCTCCTCGTTGGTTACTCTTGAGTACACTTGAATGTGGGCCAGTGGCGTTCTGTAAGTAGACGGGGAGAGGGGGTGCTCCCAGCAAGAAGCCCTGTATGACAAAAGGAAAGGGGATTATCTCCTTAGCCAATTCAACCAAGACCAAACTCCTTTCTGTGTCCAGCCAAGCTGAGAGGACTTCAGAGTATGTTCTGTGACTGCGGACTTTCCTTTTCTTCAGCGATTCTCCAATTTCAGTTGCTCAGGAACCCCTGGAAGACGTGTTAACTGCTCAGAGTGCTGGACCAGCCAAGTTCCCGACTGAGCTGCTGCCATTAGCTTCTCTAACAATTCCCAGGTGATTCACTGGTGTAGGTCCACTTTGGAGACTTGGCTTTAATGAGTGGCAATAAAGACCACAGAGTAATGGTAAACTTGGGTTATGCTAATCTATACTGGTTTTGGTCTCCTATACTAATATTCATTTCCTAACACGCCTTGAGCATCTAGGGGGACTGAACTAAAAATAGAGGAAATCAAGCCCTAGGAACACCTGATGGAATGAAACAGCTCAATATGGAATATTTAGGCAATTTAAAAACCTTTATTACTTACCAAAGAACCAAACATGATATTGTTTTAAGGAAGCTGGCAACAATTAGAAGAAACTACATGTTAGTTTTAGACATAATTTTTTGGCGGGGGGAGGGGTAACAGGGATTGAACTCGGGGCACTTAGCTACTGAGCCACATCCCGAGTCCTATTTTGTTAGAGACAGGGTCTCACTGTGTTGCTTAGTGCCTTTTGCTGAGGCTAGCTTTGAACTCCCGATTTTACTGCCTCAGCCTCCCAAGCTGCTGATTTACAGGCATACACCACCACGCCCAGCAGTTTTAGACATAATCGCAACCTTCCGACATCCCTAAGAACGAAGTTGTTAGTATGTCCACTTTAATGAAGGGAAGATGGATCTTAGAAATTGAGGTATGTATCTTGGGGTCACTTAGTGGTAGTCAGCAGAATCAAGACAAGAACCTGGGATTTGTACCAAATTAAAAAAATAGGGAGAACTTGGGCTTGCCTGGTTTTCAAGCAAAAGTGCTCTATACCCTTGTTATTATTTTTTAAAAAATATTATTTTTCTGAACTTTGCCACTAAGTTGCTGTGTGATTTTGGTGGGCTCTCTCCTGTCTGTGTAAAATGAGATAGTATATAGGGCTTTCCCAGCTTTGAAACATCCTCACATGCAGGAACCTAAGAAAGGAGAAGAGAGCTGAAGAGAGATCACGTGGGCTCAGTGCACAGGCCCGTGGGCAGGTGCAGAGCTAAATTCGGGTGGACACCTACCCACCCTCCTGACTGTTCACTTTGAGGACATAAATAGGTGGCAAAGAGGCTGAGATCCCTTAATTCTAAAGTCTTCCTGAGGATTCAGAGAGCACTAAAGGGGGATGGGGACTCATCTGACCTGTACAGGTTTCACAGAACTGCACAGCTAGGTGACTGGTTGCAGGTGAAGGTGTTGATGGTGGCCAGAAAGGAGAACTCCTCTATGCTGCTGGTGAGCCTCAGGGGGCAGCCGTTCTATGGTGAAAATTGGCATTAATGTGTGATATGCATGCAAGTGTTCATGACCTTGAACGAATGTGTCAGGAGATAATCAGATGGAGTTGTTACTTATTTCCTGCTACTGATATCCATGGAGAATGGTCTTTCAGTGCCCCAATATATTCAGTGTGCATAGCCAGGAAAAGAACGCTGCTGGAATAAATTAGGGCAAATCTAAGGAAAGGAATACCTTGCAGAAATATGTGTCTAAACACGTGTGTGCAGGTACATACATGTACACATATGATGTATATATAGATAAATAAGTACACTATAGTCAAGATATGTGCAAAAGAGATGCATGAACATGGTAATATCAGTCTCATCCAGGAGGCAGGATGATGGGTAAATGCTGCAACACACGGTTAAATCAGTCAGGGTCACTACAGGTGAATTGGGCTGGCACTAAACAACCACACAGAGACAGAGAAAATGCCTTTTTCTTGGGGTTCAGCGATGGTTCCACTGCCCCAGTTCCCTCAAGGAAGGCCAGAGAGACAGGCAAAAGAGAGTGAGTACCAGCTAAAACTCTATGTATTGGAGGGGACACACTCGAGAAAGTTTCACCCAAAGGAGGCAAGGGATTGGGTTTCGGGGGATGTAGCCCAATCCCATTGGATGACACCCACTCCCAGAGCTGTAATTCCTTGCCCAACAAAGATGAGGTCCACCTGCTTTCACACGGCGAGTGGAAGCCTGTTCCACACCTTCATTGCTCAAGGCTAAGGGTACGTGCTCAGCTCCTGTTCATGGTGGCCTCCGATAGGTAAAAAATTTGTTTTTCAGTACTAGGGTGGAACCCAGGCCTTTGTGCATTCTAGGTAAGTGTTCTGCCAATGAACTACACACCCCAATCCTTTTAAAATTTTTATTTTGAGACAGGGTCTCACTAAGTTGTGCAAGCTGTCCTTTAGCTTTTGATATTCCTGACTCAGTTTCCCAAGTAGGTGATTATAGACCTGAACCACCATGCCAGGCATGATGGGTAAATTTGAACATTACTAGCCAGGTGTCTGGTGCATACCTGTAGTCCCAGCCACTTGGGAGACTGAGGCAGGGGAACTACAATATATAGTGAGACCCATCTTAAAAAATAAGTTTAGTATCACTTATTTCTGTTTTACATGTTCCTAAAAAGAAGATATAATGAATATATAATAATTTAAAAAAGTAAAACTCACTTAGCATAGTTCATTTATTTTCCAGATGGGGAAACTGAGGGTGGCAGTGGAGAGGGGCTTGTCCCAAATCCCTAAGTAAGTCAAGCCAAGGCTGCTTCACCCTCTGCCTTGTGCTACCTGATATGACTGAGAACAGAGCAATATGTTCTTAGACAAGTTCCTGAATTGCTTCATCAACAGATGAGTTACAGACACAGTCCCTGTCCATCAAAGACCTTCACAGTCCAAGACCAGGATGGATTAGATACACGTGACAAGTATTTGTCACAAGGACCATATGGTCCCAGAATAGTGGCCCGCAGAGGTGACAATGAGAACTCCTCCCTAGGTCTCTGTTAATGTGTGAGAATACCTTGGGCAGAGGCATGGGGTAAACTCAACACTTGGTAGCACCTTCTATTACAGGTTAAGCATCCCTAATTCAAAAATCTGGAACCCGAAATGCTGAAAAATCCTTAGTTTTTTTTTTTTTTACTATAAATACATATAATTTTTATTCGTAATTATATCATTTTTGTGTTCTTTTTAGATATACATGACAATAGAGTATATTTTGACATATTATACATACATGGAGTATAACTTCCCATTCTTGTAGCTGTACATGATGAGAAGTTATACTGTTGTGAATTCATATATGAATATAGGAAAGTTACGTATTATTCATTCCACTATCTTTCCCTATTCCCATCCCTCCTCCCTTAACTCCATTCCCCTTTGTTTAATCTAATGAACTTCTCTCCCCCACCATATTGTGCATTAGCATCTGCATATCACAGAAAACATTTGGCTTTTGATTTTGGGGGATTGGTTTATTTCACTTAGCATGATAGTCTCCAGTTCCATCAATTTGCCAGCAAATGAGATAATTTTATTCTTCTTTATGGCTGAGTAATATTCCATTGTGTATATGTACCACATTTTCTTTATCCATTCATGTGTTGAAGGGTATCTAGTTTGGTTCCATAGCTTAGCTATTGTGAATTGAGTTGCCTTAGCTTTTTTTTTTTTTTTTTTTTTTTTTTTTTTGACACAGTGGAAAATACCTGACCTCATGTGATAAGTTACATGCAAAACACAGGCCCACTAAAAATATCCAAAATTATCTTCAGGTCATATGTAAAAGGTGTATATGAAACATAAATAAGTTTTGTTTTTAGTTTTGGGTCCCATTCTGAAGATATCTCATCATGTTTATGCAAATATTCCAAAACTGGATAAAATACAAAATTTGAAATAATTCTAGTCCAAAGCATTTCAATAAGGGACACTCAGTTGGTGATGCATTTTCTATTGGAACTGTTTTTACTACTGGGTTCTACCAAAATTTCCATTGAACATTCTTATTTCTCCAAACTCCACTTGAAGGAATTACATGTTTCTGATGTGCTTCAGGCTGCCTTTAATCTCTAGATATAGAAAAGTAGCTAATGGTAAATACTCTTGTAAAGAACCGCAGCACAATTCACAATAGCTAAACTGGAACCAACAAGATGCCCTTCAATAGATGAACGGATTTTAAAAAGTGGCATATAGACACAATGGAATATTACTCAGCAATAAAAGAGAATAAAATCATGGCATTTGTAGGTAAGTAGATGGAGTTAGAGAAGATAATGCTAAATGAAGTTAGCCAATCTCAAAAAAACTAAATGCCAAATGTTTTCTCTGAAATAAGGAGGCTGAATCATAGTGGGATAGGGAGTGGGAGCATGGGAGGAGTAGATGAACTCTAGATAGGGCAGAGGGGTTGGAGGGGAAGGGAGGGGCATGGGGTTAGAAATGATGGTAGAATGTGATGGTCATTATTATCCAAAGTACATGTATGAAGACATGAATTGGTGTGAATATACTTTGTATACAACCAGAGATATGAAAAATTGTGCTCTATATGTGTAATAAGAATTGTAATGCATTCTGCTGTCTTATATAAATAAAAAATAAATATAAAAAAATAAACTAAACAAAATTTGGGAAAAAAGAACCATATAGAGTGTATGTGTGTGTGTGTGTGGGGGGGGGCTCTGTAAACTCTATTGATAATCAAATAAGTGCAAAATATTGTAAAGCAGTATTGCTTTAAAATTATTGAATGTGCAAATGTGAAAGTGTCCACATACAAAATCAGTGATGTTGGTGTGAAATTGTGTTTTTGTGCATTGTTGCTGGCAATGTAAAGGAGTATAAGAAAGCAATTTATTCTGTGAATCTAGACCCTTAAAAATTGCATCTGAAGCCAGGCCTGTAATCCCAGTGACTCGGGAGGCTGAGGCAGGAGGATCGTGAGTTCAAAGCCAGCCTCAGAAAAAAATGTGACACAACTAAACAACTCAGTGAGACTCTGTCTCTAAATAAAATACAAAATAGGGCTGGGTATGTGGCTCAGTGGTCATATGCCCTTAAGTTCGATTCCCCAGTATAAAAAAAAAAAAAATCTCATTTGCGACTTTTCAAGCTGGAACAAGGAAAAAAAAATGTAGCATTATTTGTCACAAAGAAAAGTTGGAAACAAACCACTACCCAACTATCCAAGTGCAGCAAACTGGGCTCTCAATAAGTACAAGAGAAAGGGAATTTGGGAAGAAGGGTATTTGACATTATTGGGCTTTGGGATTACAATTAGAAGTTCCTCCTTTTTGATTCTTTGGCTCTCGGTTAATGTCTGCGCTTGGCCTTTTTGCAATAAGCAACTTTACCAAGAAGAGATCTTTACCAAGAAGCATACTCCTTCAGTCACTCTGCTGTGGATATCCACCCTCTTTACCCTCAGATACCAGGCAGCCACAGCTCCCTGCAGGCAGGCCTGGATCTGAGAGTATCTGCCTGAGAGATGTCCACAGGAAACTGGGCTCGTACGTTGGCTCTGTCATTTGAGGAAAATTGCATAATCCTTCTGAACCTGTGTTTGACTAGTGAAATGGATCTGTGATGCACATGAAATGAAATAACAGGAATGATGATTAGTCATCACAGTGCACTGGGAAGAGGCAGTGGCTGGCAGAGAGCAAGATGTACCAGGAAGGGTAGAGAGTGATGTGGAGCTACAATAGGCCTGTGGAGAGGAGGTGACAGGTGAGGGGGAAGAAAGGAGAGCATCTTGCAACAGGAAGAAGAAAGGAAAACATGAGATGAGCACCTCCATAAACCTGTCAGAGAGACAATTTTCCATGATTCAGACCCTTGATACATACACAATGATGTGAGTGACAGCATCCCACACGATACACACACCTATGGAGGTGACGGTGCCTCAGGGAATGTGCTCACTGTGACTCAGAGGTTGGGACCCCACCCTTTTGGGGTCAGAGTCGTTCTGCCTGACCAAATAACTAGAGCCAGGTCACTAGTCCCTAGTGCCTCCAACCATGCCATAAGTCAAGACCTTTGTTCAAAGTTGATGTGTTCAGGAATTAAGCAGGGGACTGAGGGCTTGTGGAGAAGAAACCTACAGCCCCATCCTGGGGAGGGGGATCCTGCGGGCCCTTGAGGCAGTCTGTTGTGGGCTGGGTGAGGGCAGCCTCAGTATTTGCATTGGACTGATGGCCTTATAGGTGCATTAAGGTCTCTGGCTGAGAGTGGCCGCCTCAAGTACAAGCTGTAAAGGGGCCTGAGGGTGGAGTTCTCAGTGTAGGTTCACAGAGCCAGCTAATGCAATAGGTTTCACCTCACCAAAGTCATGGCCCTCTCCACCATGGGTCTATGCTGGATCAAGCAACACGGTGCCCAGAGGTGTAGCAGGGGTGGTGTGGCTTCTGGAGGCCCCTGTGTGTCCCAAGTTAGCTTCTTCTATCAACATACTCTGTTTATAAAAGGGGCAACAAAGACTCCATGTGGATATCCACTTGGGATGAGCCCCAGGGAGCTAGCTGGTAACTCCTCCACATTTCCCTCCCACCACGCAGCTGTAACAAGGATTACTCTGTATCTGCATTTCTTCCATCAAATGCATTCATTGCCCTGAACCAGAACTTGACACCACTCCTCTTGCAGCGGGGGTAGGGGGGTGGGGTGGGGGGGGATGGGAAAGTGGGGGCGTTTGAACAAGTGAGAGACAAGAGGGAGAGTACATCAGAAGCAACCCTGATTCCATGGCCTGGGGTGGGGCCTGAAGATCAGCATTTCTACTCAGTTCCCAGGTGGCTTGGTGCTGGTCTAAACCTGTACACTTTAAACAGAGCAGAGTGATGAGGAGGGGCCAAGTCTCAGCAGCCTCACTGCAGGGCAAGGACAAGGGAGTGACTCTTATGTGCGCCTTCCCAGTGCCAGGCACTTAGTATCTGTCCATGTTTTATTTCTTATCTATTTATTTATTTATTTAATTTTTTAGTTTGAGATGGACACAGTGCATTTATTTATTTATTTATTTATTTATTTATTTATTTATTTATTTATATGTGGTCCTGAGGATGGAACCCAGTGCCTCACATAGTAAGCAACTGTTCTATCACTGAGCCACCATCCCAGTCCCAGTATCTGCTCTCTTTAACCAACCCCCAATGCACCCCTGAATGCACTGGGAGCCTGGTTTTACCGCTAACACTGTCTTCTGACAGGGACCCCTGAGTTCATTTGACTCCTCTCATGTTTAGAATCTGGCATTGTTGACATGACAGGAGTTAGGTGAATTTTCCACCTGGGTTACTGGGGAGCGTAGGTGTGAGCTATTTTTTCCCAGCCTTTCTTTCAGTTTGCAGAGCGGTACCTTTATCTGCCTGGGAGATAAGGGCAGCAGGCGAGGCCTTTGCATAGATTTACATCATCCCCTTTGTTGATCATAACACAGGCAGAACAACTTTTTGTGCTTTCCCCCCAGGTCAAAAACAGCTTCCCTTTTGAGGTTTCCCTGGATTGCAGTGGTTTTTTTTTTTTTCCCCCTTTGAAAGTTTGACTTTGCCCTTGACTCTATTATTTTTCAGGGTACAGATTGCCCAATTTCTCTGGCTGCCAGTGGGTAAGCAGCACATAACCCAAAAGGCAGAATTGGGAAGAGTGGATGATGGAAGGCTTTGCATAGTTTACATCATGCAAAGGCCCACATCCTCTGCCCATGGCAGCAGGAGCTCACTGTGATACCCAGGATGACAATAGCTCACATCCATTCAGTGCTTACTTAAGCCAGAAACTCCACTGTGCCCATCTTACAGGTGAAAAATCTGAGGCCCAAAGACACAGAAATCCAAAGTGAAAAAATGTGGTCTTGCTCTGGTGTGACCTCCCCTTCAGGCTCTAGTAAACCTCCTGGAGTTGATTTAAAAAAAAAAAAAAACACACACACTTTTTTAGTTGTAGATGGACACAATATCTTTGTTTTTATTCATTTATTTTTTCATGTGGTGCTGATGATCGACCCCAGTGCCTCACATGTGTGAGGCAAGCACTCGACCACTGAGCTACAACCCCACCCAGTTGAGTTCTTTTGATGTAACAGTCAACACTGATTCTTGGCATTCCTACAATGAAAAGACAGGAGTGTTAAGTGCTATTTAATTATTGGCAAAGATGCTATAAGCTGTCTGTTCACTTGGCGCCCCCTGGAGTCCATAGTGGGAGTGCCACCACCATGTGTTTCTTGCCTTTTCTAAAGTGGTTTCCTCTTCTCTACCACAGAGAATTTACAGCAGGGTAGGAGGTGGTGGCTATCTTCCAGTAATTGTCATATGTTCTTTTTTTGTTCAAGTTGACATAATACATATTCCATAACTGGCACCAAAATCTTCCTAAGATTTGTTGTAGCCTCCAAACCATCTTTCAACACTGCCTCCCCAAACGAGCCTGAAATTGCCCCAGCACATGAAGACACTTTTGGCTTTACCCTACAGCAAATGCCTGCTTGATGTAGGGTAATGCCAAAAGTGTTTGCAGGAATCATAAGGCTTTGATTCAGGTCAAGTAGGGGTTGCAGCCCAGCTGGTGCTGATGAGATCGCCTGGTAACAGTTTTGTCTCCACTTGATACTAGGTGTATACACTAAGTGCTTAAAAATACTGATTCGCTCCCCTGCCCATTCCTGGCTACTCCCCACCCTGTGTCCAGGTACTCTTGGCTCCTGGATTCCACCCTTGTTTATGGGGCACCTATTGTGTCTTGTGTAGGTTCTGGGCAGAGGAGCACTGGGCACCCATTCCTGCCCACTCAGCCAGATGGGAGACAAACACACACACACACACACACACACACACACACACATACATATATATATATATATAGAGAGAGAGAGAGAGAGAGAGAAGTGAGCTTGTTTTGGATCTTCAGCATGACCACAACACAATGCATCCTCATGCTTTGGGAAGCTAGGGAAGCTGCTGCCTAAGTCTCCCTGGGACCCAGGGAAGACTGTGAGGAGGAGAGGCCATTTACGGCAGGTCTCAGACAATAGAGAAGGGGTTAAAGGGAGACAGGACCATAGCTGTGAAGATTGAACTGAGCCTAAGAAAGGCCTTCAAGCTTTGGATGTTCAAAGAGCCCTTAGAGTCACTGACAACTTCCCAAAGACCACATAGTAGCACAAGGGTTATACAGGTAACTAGGGAGTCCTTGAGGTGACACGTGGATCCCTTCTCTCTGGCTTCCTTTATTTGTCCCACCATAGTCATGCTGCATTCTCTGACTCCGCTAGAAATTCTGTCCAGCATCGAAGCATCTATTGAAAGCTCCCTCCATGCCCTCCTTCGAATGGCCCTTTTTCTCTCCTTCATGCATTTATTACAAGCTGCAGGACATTTTGTTATAACATCTGTTTATTTTCCCCTCTAGATGTTTGAGGATGGGGCTGTGTCTCAACAATCCTCCGTTCCATCTGGGTGTCTGGCTGATGCTCCAAAAGGAGGCTGGAAGAGGGTCTCCAGAGCTGCTCCCTCCCTGGTGATGTGTCAGGGGCCCTTTCTAATGTTCTCCTACAGGAGGAACCTCTGGCTACCGGCAGAACACCATACTCTCTCCAGTTCCCTGCCCTCACCAGCTCCCTGTGCTCTCACACGGCACCTTCATTCTTTGTTGCTCGGAGGAGTCCCATGTGTGTTTCAGGACCAGCCATGGCGGCACTTTTTCCAGAGATGCCTGAACATGCTGCATGCTTTTCTTTGCCACCAAAGTAGGACAGAAGAGGCTGGACACCTGAGGAATTTTCAGGAAGCAGGTTTATTGACTGCAGGGTCCAGAGGTGGCTCTCGCCTAAGAATTCTTCCTCTGAACAATGGAGTATAGAAATTCGTTGAACCTTACACTCTTTTAAGGGGACCTAAGAGGTTCATATGACAAGTGCTCTCTGATCCCATCCTGTAGACCAGACACAGGTTTCACAAGTTTTTACTAAGAAAACAGAGATAATATCTTTTTTTTATAACAAGCTTATAGACTCTACTCTGTCACATCTTTTGAGTGCAAAGCTGGCATTTGTAAGAAAGAGGAAAACTCCCAACCACAATAACCTCTGCAGACATCCTGCTGATCTGACAAGAGGAGAGGCTTAATTATGGCAAGGGTCTTCTGGAGGGGGGACTCTGGCCTGTTTCACCACCACAATCATCACAGGATGAGTTTATAACCCTCGAGAGACACCCTCCTCCCACTAGGACTGTGAACATGTCAGATTGCTGCTCAGTCTGGGGCGTCTCATTACCTACCTCCACAAACCTAGCTCCAAACCCACCACACTGAAAGAAGAGCTCTCTGATTGCCATTTGGCTACATTGGTTGGGACCAAGAAAGCAGACAGTAGCTCAGAAAATGCATGATGGAAGGAAGGAAGAAAGATACCTTCTGCTGTTTTTGGTCACAGGAGGGTGGGGGTTATCAGGACAGAGTCTTGGAAGAAAACTTCTGGGATGGATATAAGAGATCATGGGCTCTGGAGATGAGGACAGTGAGACAATGGAAATTGAGGCATGAGGACAGCAAGACCAGAGTCTTGAGGTGTGGAAGGAAAATTGTGTTGTTTTTAATGAACAGGGGAGTAGGTTCATTAAAGTTGGAAAATGAGCCAGAGTTTTGGAGTCTTTGGCCTGGATTAGGATTAGAGGAGCAAGTCACAGGTGGCTGAGTCACTATTGTGCTCACCCCATAGAGGACTGACACACGAACAGAGAGTCCAAATGGGCCTGGAGGAAAGGGCTGAGCTCATTTGTGTTGACAGAGGGTTGGGAGGAAAAGCGGAACTCTTAGGTTGAGTGGCTGTTTGGTTTGTTTGATGCTATGAGGCAAGCAATGGAAACATTTGGGAAATCGATCTTCAGGGAAGATCCACTACGTGCAAAATGAGGGTGACCTCAGGGAGGGAGGGAGGGCAGGAGGGTAAGTGCATGATGGGGTGAACTGTCCAGGCCCAGGCAAACTAACTGGCACACAGTAGGTGGGCCCCAAGGATTTGCCAAAAAATTTTCTCATTCATGTATTTCATTAAGAAATTGTTCAAAGTGTGGACGGTGATCACAAATTGATGAAGTCAAAGAGAACAGAAAATTCAGACCACAAATTCTTCTACAAATGAAATTATTTTAGGGACCTACATCAAATGTGTTAATTTAAAACAATTAAAATTTAAATTTAAAATATTAATTTTAAAGCAAAATGTTAAAGTAAATTTGAAATCTCAATAAAAAATGACAAACATGATCATGAACTTCCAAGTAAAATTACTTTGATGGATTTTATTTTGATTGTTGCTGAAGAGATACTGGAGCTGTTGCTCTTTGAGACTTTTCAGGTAGAACAAAAAGGAACATGGCAAAACTGAGGCACTTTCTTGGGTCCTGGCAACCAAGGAAGTGACTAGGATAGGAGGTAATAAGTTAATTTCAATTTTGTTATTCTTAGGTAGGTAAAGTAACAGAGAAACTAAATATATAATACAAATCCAGAAAGGATACAGAAAAGTTCAGACTGTCCCTTAGCCACTTAAATTCACACACTACCCTACTGCCAAGTGGGCATTATATCTGTTTTCATGTAGTCTTCTCAAGACATTCCATAAATTTAGAGTCACAGTTACTTTTATTATACAATCAACAATGGCATATTCTGTACCTTCTCATTCTGAGCTTGGAGGTTTTATTTAATTTGAAAAAGTACTCATCTTGAAGATTTTTTTTGCTATCAGGTAATATAGAGCTGCTTTTTTTCCTCATTAATAACTGCATATTTCCCAGTGAAAAGATGCTCCCAAAGATTTAGTTATCCAGCCCCTGGCAATAGACATTTAAGTTGTGAGCAGGATGGCTTCAGAGTAGAGATTGATTGGCTGGTGCATTTTTACATTTTACATTTACATTACATAATCTCACACCTGTCTCCAACTCTGTGGGCCATGTAGCCCAGGGCCAGCAAGACTTGTCCTTTGAGTATCCTTTTCTCTTTCCCATATGGCTCCCCTCATTGGTGGCCTTGGGCTGTGTCCATCTCTGCAGCACCAGGAAGTAGGGTCAGAGGCAACTCCCTCTACCCTCTCTGGTGAATCTAAGGAGGACCTTTGGATACAGGGACCATCTTGGTTAGTCTTCCTGAACACTTTGCAAGCTTCTGTGTGATGGGGCCATGTTCCTCTGCTACTAACTCCTCCACACCCACCTTGGATATCTTCCCTCAGCCCCCCACCTTCTAAAGCCTCCTTAATCCTTAACTCCCAACTCAGGAGACTTCTCGGCAGGCAGGTGTTCTACTGTGAGCTATCATAGTGTCCCCCTGACCCATCTCCCTGGTCCTTGGTATTGTATTCCTTATCTTTTAGGGTTTTCAATGAACCTCAAATTCTAGAAGTACATTAGTCACTATTGTCACTTCCCCATACACTTGCTCTGGAGGAAGCATCAGTGCTGGTTTCCTTGAATGGAAGAATATCAGTTCCTTATTTAGCCAAGTTACAGAGAAAGGCATTTTCTTAAGACTCAGGTAACATGAACCTAAGTGCACCACAGTGTACCAGTAGTGCAAGGTGTGCCATAACAGCCTTTGTGACTTTGACCTGCAATGTTCTTCATCCTCTGGCCTCAGAGTCCATTAATGTAAAGCAAGGGACTGGACAGATGCTTGCCACTCCAACCACCTTCCAGGGACTCCCCAGGCCTGAAATACCACTCCTAAAGAACCTGAAGAGAAGGACAAACAGGGGTCAGGGCCAGGGCTGGGGGCTGCTCTGGGCCTGTGACTAGACCAGCAAAGATGGGGACAGGCAGGTGAGGAAATATGGGGCTGGACGAAATGCTGCTCCTGGAGTCCCAGAGGCAGGGTTCCACACTTTCCTGATCATAGTTGTTTTCCTGAGAAGCCATGGACCGGTGTGCCAGAGAGAGCCTGCAGCTCCTGGAGCTGAGCTCACTTCTGATTTTCTTTAAAGGCATCTGACTTCTTTTCCTTCCTTGTGATCTAAGAGAATAACCAAGAAATAGGAATTTTACCTAAGAAAAGATTTCATATTTGACATTAATAAATATTTGGCTTAAGCCATAATGTCAGAAGGAGTTTTGAGGTCCTGGCTCCATTGCCAGCAACTAGACTGTTCCTTCAGGCTTTGAGCCTGTCTCCTTGGAGGTGAATTAACAAGGTCCTTCTCTTGGGGCTGAAGTGAGATTTGATGTGTTTGGCAGAAACCTCCCTGTAAACTGTGGGTTTCCCTGACTGCTAGGAGGAGTCTTCCTGCAGAACAAGGGAGGCACTTCTGGGCTTAGCCATAGAGAATCCACTCCCTACTCATGTTCCTTGAAGCTTACAGAGACCTGGTCTTCATGTGTCCAACCTTCCAACCCCAGGCCTTGGTTTCCCCATATGAATGCTCAGGCTTTCCCTGAGTCCAGTAGGAGAGCGTTGGCTAACCAAGATGACTGTCTTTCAACAAAAACAAGTGCCATCCCCCATCTGATTGCATGCTTGTTGTTAGATATGGACTTTAGCTCCAGGCCTTAACCCCCATAACAACAGGACAAACATTGTCTGAAACCGGAACCGTTTACCCTTCTTCCACCCACGGTTTGCGCAGAAAGCAGGAGCAAAACAAACTTATTTTGAACACTAGGCTCCTAGCACACCGCGCTGGCAATCATTAACTTTCTAGTCCAAGTGGAGTGAACCGCGCCCTTTATAAGGCGCGGGCTGCACCCAGCGAGCATCGTGCACTGCCCACTGCGATCCAGAATCGGACACCTATCAAGCCACTGCCAGCTGCCCAGAGAGCATCAACCACCGTGCCACTGCCACCGGCCCAGAGAGCATCGTTCACTGCCTGCTACCCTCACTTTGCTATGCCTGAGGTCCCAGCTGCCGGCCTCTGGCCGTTCCTGCTTCTGCTGGCTGTCCAGGTCAGCGCGGTTGCCAGCTCGACCCAACCCTGGCACTGTGCGCCCTGCTCTGCAGAGAGGCTCGCGCTCTGCCCACCAGTGCCCTCCTTGTGCCCGGAACTCTCCCGGCCTGCTGGCTGCGGCTGCTGCCCTATGTGTGCCCTGCCTTTAGGCGCTGCCTGCGGCGTGGCCACTGCACGCTGCGCCAGGGGACTCAGCTGCCGTGCACTGCCGGGAGAACCTCGGCCCCTGCACGCTCTCACCCGGGGTCAGGGCGCCTGCGTGCCTGAGCCTGCCACAGCCACCGCGAGTGGACTCTCCAGCATTGAAAAAGAAGGTGAGGGTACTATAGCCCCTGTCCTGGGATATTTTAGAGGCCTGAAGCCCCACAGGGACTTGTCCAAAGCCCACAGTGAGTGGGGTCACAGATGGCCCAGGTGGAGTGCTTGAAGCTGGAGTCTGTAGTGGGGAAAAGAGCTTCAGTCACTTAGTGGAGGCCCAATACTGTTGGGTCCTGGGGGGAGGTGCCCCTACTGAAAAAGGTCGAGGCCCAAGGGCACACAGCTTAGTGAAGCATAGAAAAGAGAACCCACAGGAGGCACCCTGGCCCATTGAGCTCTTGAGATCAAGACAGTGGAGGCCATGAGACTGCGGGGACTTAGCCCTCCTCTCCCCTGCCTGTGACAGCCCCAAGGGCTGGTGCATTCATTTGGAAAGGTTTAGGATGGGACTCCCTCCAGCTGGCCCCTCCAGGAGGTGGTTGGAATGTCCTTTGTAATATATGTCCTGTGGATACAGTATGTGCTTCCCAGATGTTTACAGAACATAATGTGAAAATTTAAGCTAAAAACTTCATTTCCATTCATTGCCATAGACAAACAGTGTTTGATGTGTATGTTGCCCCTAAGAACTTGACAATCAAGTTGCTTCCTGAATTTAAGCAGTGATTTGTTTGTAGTAGGAAGCTTAGGAAATGCCTCTTCCTCTACTCCAGCCCCATATCTCCCCATCTGGGCTGGTTGCACTTCCTGTGTGGGTCTTGGAGTAGTCTCCAGGTTCCATAACTTTATAGGAATCTGTATGGGAGCACCAGACTATTCTGAGTAGGGAACACAGTTTTTTCTGCCCTTGAGAGTAAAAGAAATGGAGCTGTCTCAACATTCCTCAAAGGAAATGGATTTCCCTTGGGCTAGGGGTGAGGTCCTTTGAGCTAATTCTCTCAGATTCTTTCCATGTATCCTTGGACTCTATCTCCAAGGTGTCTAGTGACTTCCCTTTCTTTGGATGGGGGCAGAGAGGATGTTGGTTACAGAGAAGTCACTTAGTATTCACTTAGTGAATAGGGCAGGGCCCCCTGGAAGACAAGAGGCTACTGGTTTGGGTTAGGGGAGCTGCATTCTAGACCCTACCTCTCACCGAACTCTACCACCTGTTTATGGGATATCACATTTTATGGATGGAAATCTGAGGTTCTAAGATTCCTCACTAATGGGGTCAGGAATTGAGCCCTAATCCTTGGCTTCTTCCGGGTGTTCCTGGCCTCAGCAAACTTACGTGTTGCTCCTTCCCAGCCACTTTAGAACTAAAATCACGGGGCACCCTTAACACCCTCCAGAACTAGTTTCTTCTAGAATTGAACTGGGATTGCTGTTGGGTCATCGATGATCCCTTCCCAGAAACTATCTCCAAAAATCTGGGTTAACCTGACCATAGTTGCATCCTGGCCTGGTGCTTTTGAGGGAAGGAAGTGACTCTGAGGAGTCAAGGGCAGGTGTTTTCAGAGGGCTCATGAGTTTGCTGCATTTCTTTTTCAGAAGCGAAGGCCTCCGTGGTCCCCGAGAGAGTGCCTCCTGAGAGTGCGGAGATGACTGAAGAGCAGCTATTAGAGAGTTTCCACCTAATGGCCTCCTCCAGCGAAGACCAGCCCATTCTTTGGAATGCCATCAGTACCTACAAAAGCATGAGGGCCCGTGAGATGGCCGACATAAAAAAATGGAAGGTGAGGCCCTATGGTTAGATGCATTTGCTGCTAAGTACCTTTAGGCAGGTTCCTTCATGTCTCTGAGCTCATCCCTAAACAAGGGGTCAGAGTAGAAAATCACTAAAGAACATTGGGTTATACTTTGCTGAAGCTAAGCACAAGAGCCCAACTATCCTGCCTCCCGTCATATCTTTTTGTCCCCTTTAAAAATTATGGTAAAATATACATAAAATTTATCATTCTAGCCATTGTAAATACAAGCTTCTGTCTCATTAAGTACATAGTGGCAACCATCATCACCATCCCTCATCACCATCCATCTCCCAAACTGAAATTTGAAACCCATTAAAAAATAACTTCCCATCACACTTTAATTCTACCACTCGAGGGCGACAGAGAACCAAAGTTGGAGTGACTTAATTTCATTCCGGAGTTGGGTGAGGCATAAAAGAAAGAAAATCACTACCACAGACATGCATGCCCAGAAGAGTGAAATACTGAATTATTTTTTGGATGCTTCAGAATTTCATCTGGAAATGATGACACATGGAGGAAAGTTAATTCTTAACTCAGGATGCCTTGTTCCTCACTTGATTTGGATTATGTGAAATAACTTTGTAGATTGCAAAGTTTTTCGAAATCTGAAAGTCTCTGCTGCTAAATTCTCTGTTTTCTCACTCTCATTTCTACCAAATGGTGGGTGCCAACAAGTGGCAGGAGTTGTACAGAAAGGTTTTATGGTATTGGCTAGACTTTTGCCAGGGGATGTCTCTGTATAGGTGTTTAGAAAGCATTCAGTGAGGGAGGGAGTGATGTTCCCATCCTTTATCCTAAAAGCTTAAGTCAGAGACCAAACCCCTTGCACACATGTGGGAAAAGAAGTCCTAGAGACTGCTGGTAATTTGAAACTGGGTCCTGGGACCTCATGGCTAAATGTTGGGGCTGCTCTGGCCCATATAAAACCCCAATTGATTATCATTTAAGACGATAATTTTCTGATATTCATCCTAATCAAAATTTTCTTTTATCAGCCCTGCCGACGAGAACTCTACAAAGTGCTGGAGAGATTAGCTAAGGCACAACAGAAAGCAGGAGAAGAAATTTACAAATTTTATCTGCCAAACTGCAACAAGAATGGATTTTATCACAGCAAACAGGTAGGTGGCCTTACTACTGGGTGTTCTCATAGGGATAGCCACCGTTGCCCCACATCGATGGTAAAGAAAGTTTAGTCCTACATGGTTTTATTAAGTCCAAGGCTGGTTTTATTAAGCTGGTTTCCTGTGGGTATCAGGAAAATCTAGTTCCAAGGTAGTCTCATGAGCTTCTCAATATTCCAAAGCCAGTGGAGGAAACCCTATGCTGGCCAGCAGTCTGGAGATGACCCTTGCTCAATCACTCAGCAAGCAAAGGAGACAGAGGGCTTCACAGGTTTCCTAACACTTGTGATATCAGTTCCTGGCCTATAATGCTAGAGAAACAGAACAAACTCAGTTTGGAAGAGAAAGTGTCTTTGAACATCTGTTACTTTTTCTCCCCCACAAGGAGAAACAACCTCTAAAATAAAGCACAATAACATATTTGTGACTTGCAAATAATAAATGTGACCAAACAAACCCAGACTTAATTTTGAGGAAGCTTTTAGGATTCATTGAAGCACACATTCTGGAGGTTTTTTTTTTTTTTTTTTTAATGGGTGGGGGTGAGAAACTTGAGGTCTAGGCATTGCCTCATAACACACAGGGAACAGTGGTTCCAACATGGGATATGTTGCCTTGGGACTGGGCTCCTCTGGCATTGGGGCCATGAAGCAGACAGATGTCACAGTACTGTCTTTCACACATTTACTAAGTTCTTATCACATATGCTACTCAGCCATTGCCTCCATATGGGTTGAGAATGAGGATGGTGTTGGATTTGCCCTCTTGGCTGGTGGGTGGCTCTGCAATGCTCTGGCTGTGCTCAGGGAGGGGGCTGGCCAGAGCCACACCTTCCCTGTCCGCTCCTTGTCTGCTGCTCTTGACCTTGGACTTGTCTTTGCAGTGTGAGACATCGCTGGATGGAGAGGCAGGACTGTGCTGGTGTGTCTACCCTTGGAGTGGGAGGAGGATCCCGGGATCTCTGGAGATCAGAGGGGACCCCAACTGCCACCAGTATTTTAAT
Organism: Callospermophilus lateralis; assembly: GCF_048772815.1. NCBI lineage: Eukaryota > Metazoa > Chordata > Mammalia > Rodentia > Sciuridae > Callospermophilus > Callospermophilus lateralis. The sequence continues at coordinate 100,623,660 of NC_135305.1, forward strand.
GTGAAAAATCAAAAATAGATGCTGCATATGTTCTTTCACATGAAGTATTTAAGTATATAGCATATTTATACTCTAGGACATACACACATTTTTATATATGTGTACATGTATATATATAAGGACTACTTTTTATACTCCACATATTCCTTGATATATAAAACTGGTTTATATTTATTCACTGTAAGTTTATTTTTTTCTACACAGTATCTTGTGCTATATTAATTTGTATATCATGAAACACTTCTCATCACCTTATGTGTAAATACTATATTTCAGTTCTTCAAAAGCTCATGCTTCTGTTTATAAAGAGCATAGAGGGCTACTATCTAGAAGATGCAGAAGCAAATAGGAGGCAGTGGTCTTCCAAGTGGTTTAAATGACAGTCAACCTGTATTTAAGAATGATTTACTCGGCACATCCCGCCGATCCATGTCTGATATAAATTTTCATGGAAAGTTGAAAAGTTAAAATGTTGACTATGTAATCAAAGCTAGACGTGGTGATGTTGCTCCATGTTAAAAAAATGTGCATTGGATACATTGTTAAATACACAACAGAACATTTGGAATAAATATTCTGCATGAAAATATTTTTATCTCTGTGGCCATTAATTGAAATATGTTGTCATCTTTGTTTCTGAAATCCCTTTCTCTTTTACCCTTACCTGCCTCATAGGGTTTATGTTTTTGCTGTAGATGGTGTTTTCTGTCTGCCCTATACCCCTGGCCTCCTACTTCACAGCATAGTCAGGCGTCCTCTGTATGCACCAGGATGGCTGTCCCCTCCTACCTCCCAGACAGCCCCCTTCTTCCCCAGGGCTCTTTGCCTACTCTCCTTCCCTTCAACTTAAAAATCGGCTCAGGGTTTCTTCCATCTTCAAGGCAAGAAGGAAACACTTTAGTTTTGTTCACTCAATGTTCTCCTCCCTCACCTTCTACTACCTATTCGTTGAACCTTCTGCCTTGAGCAAACACTCCAGTGGGTCCTGGGTCCTGCCTGGTGGGAGGTCCTACTCTGCCTTCCTGAAGGGTCTGGGGCATCATAGCCCTGCATGGATTAGCTGTTGTAGTTTCCTATTGACCTTAACCACAAGGAATAATAATGCTAAGAGACTTCTTGAAGGATTGCCTGTGTTCCAGATATGCTCATCCTTACTGCCACCGTAGTGCAGTAGTCCACTTCCCCTGGTCGTCAGGATCAGTCATCCCAGCCATCACTGTGGCTACCTTCTTTACCTTTTGACTCAGATATGAGGACCTCAAAGTGGCCAGTGGCAGCCTTAATTTTCAGTTTGGTGAATCACAGTTGTGTCTCCTGACAGAATCAAGACCTGTAGGCCAGAAGAGCATAAAATTGTGGGAAGAGAAAGCAAATTTTATGCTATTGGGTTAGTAGGAGTAAAAGTGAGTGGTGCAACTCTCATTTCCACCCCTTGATTTGTGGAATCAATGGGGGAAACAACATCACTCATTGACATAGGTTCAGAACATACACAGCCTCCTGGAGAACCTTGCCAAGCCCTGCAAGGTATTGCCCCCTAGCTGGGGCTGTCACTGTGACTTCAAAAGGCCATCCCACCATTCCATCAAGACACCTGCTTCAGGATGATGGAGAACCTGGGAAGACCAGTGAGTTCTACAAGCATGACCCACTGCTGCACTTCATTTGCTGTGAAGTGAGTTCTTTGATCAAAAGCAATGCCGTGTGGAATAGCATGTTGGTAGATAGGCCCCTCTCTGTCAGTCCACAAATGATAAATTTTGCAGAAGCATGTGCAGGGGAGTGCAAGTTCATATTCAGAATAAGTATTTATTCTAGTCATGACAAAATGCCGGTGCTTCCATAATCGAGGAAGCCCACTGTAATCAATCTGCCACTAGATAGGTGGGTGATCCCCTTGGGGAATGATGCCACAGCAGGAGCTCAGCCTTGGTTTCTACTGGTGGCAGATTGGGCACTCAGCAGTGGCCACAGCCAGGTTGGTCTTAGTGAGTGGAAGTCTATGTCACTGAGACCATGCATAATCTCTATCCCTGCCACTACTGCCACTGTGTTCACAAGCCACTGCACAGTGACAGAGGAGGATAGAAAGAGAGGAGGCTGACTGTTACTCACAGAATGGGTCACCCTATCCACCTGGTTATTAAACTCTTCCTCTGCTGAGGTCAACCTTTAGTGAGCATTCACATGGGACACAAATTATCTTCACCTGGCTTTTGCCCATCCAAAGAGGTCTAAGAACAGTGGCTTGGAGCTGGTGCCACTTTTCTGAACAAAGTGCTCCGTCCTCTTTCATCTAGGTACTGTGAAAGCAAAGGCCTGCCCACAGAGATGTAAGTCAAAAGGACAGAGCAGAACGCTTGGGGAGAGCAGGAAAGCTGCTGCTGTGGCATCTTGAAAGATGTGAAAGCTTCTGTGAGTCACCTCCACTCTAAATTAGTTCAGAGAGGATGATATTTATTCTAAAACATCCCATCTTATTAGTGTCTTTTTTTTTTTTACTATATAATGTTACATTTGGCCATCTCCCCATCCTCTGTGGTCCTATCAGAATGTTCATATGACATGTATTAGTTGAAACACTAAAGAAAAATCTTGTTAACTCCTTGAAATAAGGGCTCTCCTCCACAGTGGGCTATGTTGCCAGGTGTGGTGGTGCATACCTGTAATCCCCATGACTTGGGAGGCTGAGGCAGGAGAATCATAAGTTTGAGGTCAGCTTCAGCAACTTATGAGACTCTGTCTCAACATGAAGTATAAAAAGGGCTGTAGATGTTGTTCAGTGGCAGATTGCCCCTAGATTCAATCCCTAGGAACATTCTCTCTCTCTCTCTCTCTCTCTCTCTCTCTCTCTCTCTCTCTCTCTCTCACACACACACACACACACACATACACACACTGAGTAAATGAATAAATAGATAAGTAAATATATAAATCAGGATCCACAGTGATTCATATTAACCCTTCCCTGCACTGGAATTCTCTGGATTTCAAATTTTTCACTTGTCCCTTAGCAATGCTGCACTATGAACTTGGATTTCTTTTTTTACTATATAATGCTACATTTGGCCATCTCTCCTGCTCCCAAAGCTCAGTTTGCCAAATCTTGAATTGCCTGAGCCCCACGCCAGCATCTTTCCCAATCTTCCATACTTCAGATCTCTAGGAAAACTTTTCTTTTGTGCAAGAAGTTTTCAGATGTAGTGTTGTTTTTCAAGACAGCAACTACAAGGGACAAACATTGGTTGGCTTTGGGGCAAGGCAGAGTTCAAATCCAGAGTGTTACGTGTCATGGCTGCAGTGAGAATGAGAAATGGCCCAACAGAACATTTTTGATAGAAATTATACTTAGAAATTAAACCTAAATACATGGGAAAACATGCCATATCCATGGGTTATCAGGGTGTTAATACATCCCAAACTGACCTACACATTTAATGCTATCTCATCAGAAATTCAGCTGGCTTCTTTGTAGATTTGGCATGCTGATTTAAAAATTTATGTGGACTTTTGAAGGATGCATAATAGCCAAAGCAATCATGAAAGAACAGCAAAGTAGAACTCACACTTCCTGATTTCAAAACTTAAATTGAGTGTCCATTAGTAACCCACTATATCGATAGTCAACAATGTTCAATAAGGGTGCCAAGACTTTTCAATGGGGGATAACAACACTGGTAGGACAGCTGGATGTCCACAGATAGAAGAGTGAAGTTGACTCCTTCCTCATGCCAAGTACACAATTTAACTCAACCCAGCAGCTTGGGAGGCTGAGGCAGGAGGATCATGAGTTCAAAGCCAGCTTCAGCAACTCAGTGAGACCCTCTCTCTAATATATATATATATATATATATAGTCTGGGTATGTGGCTCAGTGGTTAAGTGCTTCTGGGTTCAATCTCTGGTATTAATTAAAAAAAAAACTCAAAATTAAAGAATTTTTTTTAAGATGTAAAGCTAAGAAACTCTTAGAAGAAAGCAGGAGTTAATCTTCAAGAGCCCAAATTTGGCAAAGCATCCTTAGATACGATATTAAGAGCAAGAGTAACAAAAAATAAAATAAAAAATTGGATGTCTACAAAATAAAAAACTTATGAATTTCAAAAGACACCATCAGGCAAGTGAGAAAACAACCCACTGAAGTGGGGGGAAATATTCACAAATTGTGTATGTAGTAAGAGATTGGACAAAGTAGGGGAAGAATAGAAGTTCAGTGGATTAGACAAAGGGAGTGAAGGGAAGGAAGGGTGACAGGAATAGGAAAGACAGTGGGATGAATCTGACACAACTTTCCTATGTATATATATGAATACACACGGTGAATCCCCACATCAAGTACAACCACAAGACTGGGACCCTAATTAGAATAATATGTACTCCGTGTTTGTATAAATATGTCAAAGTATACCCTACTGTCATATATATCTATAAAGAACAAATAAAATTTTAAAATATTGATTTTTAGAACATCTAAGGGACTTTTATAACTCAATACTATGACAAGTAACACAATTAGAAATAGGCAAAGGATCTGAATTGATATTTCTCCAGAGAAGATACATAAATGGCCATGAAAAAATGCTTGGACTCATAAATGATGAAGGAAATGTGTGGGAGGCTGCCATGAAAACACATGTGACCAGTGTTTTCATCTCCTGATTGGCTTTAGGCACTGTTGGTTATTCCCAATGATCTGGCCACTTTCAAGTGGCTGCAGACTAGCCCCCCATCTTGAGAGTAGTAAAAATGCAGCCAAATATATCTTCGTGCATGGGCATGCCTTCCTATATCCCCAGGGATGGAGTTACCTCACCTGTCCTTGTAACCCTGCCCGCCTTGACCTTCATTGGATGGAAATTTCTAAAGAATCCAGAGTCCCCCCAATAAAAGTCCATTCTGAAGTGTGCTCCCTCTCTCTCACCAGCCTATAATGACATTCCTTGCTCTCCCATTTGGGGAGTTTGAGGCTGAGGGCAGAAGAGCTGTCCTGGGGCTTGAATTTAAAGGTAAATTGTGTGTCTGTGTTTTATTTGCTACCTTAGGAAATTCAATAGAGCGACCTCTAGTTTAGCTGCCTGAGCTGGCCACAGGCGGCAGAAATGCAAATTAAAATTAAAATGAGATACCATTCACTTGACTAGAATCAAAGAGTCATATAGCAAGAAGTGTTGGCAAGGATGTGAAGAAATTGGCATCCTTATATAGTGCTGGTGGGATTGTCAAATGGTGCAATAACTCTGGAAAATGGTCTCATATTTTCTCAACTAATTAAATATAGAGCTATCATATAATCTACCAATTCCTCAAAATTCCATCCCAAAGCCCACCAACATATGAGAGCTTCCAGGTATAAACTATTTCCAAGTATATACTCAACATAAATGAAAATATGCTTGCATGTAAAACCTTGTATAAAAATGTTCATAGAGACATTTATAAGAGCCAAAATGTGACAATGTTTCTAATGTCCATCAAATGGATAAATGAAATGTTCCAAGTTTCTAGACAGTGAAATGTTATTCAGCTAACAAACAGCATAGATTACTGAATAATAGTATCAGTGTGGATGGACCTTGGAAACATGATGTTAAGTGGAAGAAGCCAGTCACATACAACCACACATTGCATGATTACATTCATATGAAAATTAAGGAAAGAGCCATTTATATAGACAGAAAGCAGATGTTTCATTGCTTAGAACTAGGGAGGGAAGATGAAGAATTATTGCTCAAGGTATCTTACTGAAGTGATTAAAATGTTCTAAAATTCTCTTGGTGATAGGTACACATCTGTAACTATACTACAAGTCCTTGAATTGTGCAGTTTAAATGGGTAGATTTTATGGTATTTGAATTACATCTCAACCTGTTAAAAAGAAAGAGTTCTCAGTGGGAGTAACACTGCTACTGTAGCACTTTAGAAAGAAGATTTTAGAAGCAAAGATTATTATAGATTTTAAAAGATAAAGGAGGCTAGGAGTTGGTTGGAACTTTTGGTTGTAGCAAGGTCAGAAGAAGAAGGTCAAGAGCCTCAGTGTGGTGGAAAAGAGGCAGATCAGAGTCTACAAAGAGAGGGACAGAGAATCAACTTCTAGAAGTCCTTGTTAACTCCAACTTCTCTCCTCTCTATTCTCTTTTGAACACACTTTCATCAATTGGGATGATTCATCATAATCCTTGTTTTTGTAGTTGTTGTTTTTGTTTTGGTACCAGGGATTGAACCCAGAGGCTCATTACCACTGAAACACATCCTCATCCCTCTTCATTTTTTGACTCAGGTTCTCAACAAGTTGTTTAAGGGCTTGATAAGTTGCTAAGGCTGGACTTGAACTTGCAATCCTCCTGTCTCAGCCTCTCAAGTTGCTGGCATTACAGGAGTGCACCACCATGCCCGGCTTAGAATCCTTGGTTTAGAACTCACACTCACTACTGATCCACAATTGACACTCATTTTTAATAATGTAATAATGATCCATGTGACCTGAGAGCTAAAATTCTGGCAATAATCACTTATTATTTCACTCTCATTTAATTGTATCACATCTGTATCTATTTTACAAAGTATATTTTTATTTTCAATGACTTGTTTTTTTTTTAACATTTTATAAATTATGTTTTGTAGAATGTGATCCTTAGGGACTTGATTTCTAAACTTGATGCTGCAAAACTGTGTATCATCTGAATTGTTGTTTGGGCCTACTGTTTATTCATTTAGACTTCAAAAAGCCCTTTCCTCTTGCACAATACCACTGCTCATCCATCCAGGCTCATGTTTATGTGAATAAGGTTGTTTTCAGGTTTAAAAACTTGTCAGCAGTGCTACTAAAACATTCTTGCAAATGGACATGTTGTGGCTTAGATTGGTTCTTCAGAAAGCATATCCTAAGACAAAAAAAGTAAAAGTAACTTATTATGATGTATTCTCTCTCTCTCTCTCTCTCTCTCTCTCACACACACACACACACACACACACACACACACCCCACCTGTTTGGTTTTGAGGAAATGGGACTAGGAAGGTAGAAAGGCCAAACCAGTCCAAGTCCCACAGAAGGTAACTAGGGTATGCCCTGCAGAAGTTATGCTAGGAAGCAATTTTAAGTGAGGGAATGAAGGATTTACTTTTCAAAGCCCCAGCTCTGAAGGTGAGGAGTTATGGGGTGTGCTCTAAGGTAACTGTGGCTGAGGAGTCCCTGATCAGCTGGTAAAACACCATTTAAAGCTACCAAAGAAGCAAACACCGGAGATCACAGCTTGCTGTCTGGCCTCAGCCCCATCTCCCTCCAGAACTGCTCCACACCCAGGTCTCGCTGACAGTTATACCTGCTCCTGCCTCTGGATATTCTCTCTCTCTCTCTCTCTCTCTCTCTCTCTCTCTCTCTCTCTCTCTCTCTCACACACACACACACACACACACACACCCATTCAATACATATGTATACATATATGTGTGTGTATATTTATTAGCTGGGCTTATACCACCAGAAGCTGGGTAGTCCCACAATGGCTGTCTGCTGGCTGGAGAGCTGGAAGAACGAGTAGCTGCTCAGTTCAAGAAGCTGGAGCCTCAGAACAAGAGGGATCAACGATGCACAATGATGCAAGTCCAATCTGGAACTGAAGGTCTGGAAATTTCCTGGTGAGCCGCTGGTCAGAGTCCACTTTCTCTTTCAAAGAGTGAAGGAGCTGGAGTCCTTCTCAGGTGAATGATTGCAGTAGAATTCTCAAGAAGAATGGAGCTTGCATCTGCTTTGGCTGCCTCATTCTTCCACCTTTTTTGTTCCATGTAGGTCTCCAACCTATTGGAACGTGCTGCCCATGTTTCTGGTGGTTCTCCTTCTCAGTTTGCTGTACCAGACACCAATACTTCCTAGAAACACCCTCACTGACACACCGAGAAGCCTTTTAACCTTAGGCATCTCTGAATTTGTTCAAGTTGACAACTCAGATTAACCATCTGAGTTGTGGAGAAGGTGCCCAGGGGGCTGATGGAAATGAAATTCTTTGCTCAAGTCAAACTAAAGGCAGGGGAATAAAAAAAAAATGCAACTTATTTTTCTGAATAAAAAGTACAATCATGTTTATTATAGAAATTGTTATGATTATAATGAAGTAGAAATAAAATAAGGACATGATCTCTATTCACATTGCCAGGGTTAACATTTGGGTGTATTTTCTTTTAGTTTACACAGTTTAATAGTATTATGCTTTTATTTTTAGCCTGCCACAACATTCTTCCATGTTATCAACTTTTTTTCAAAAACATTTCAGTCAGGGCAAAATATTCCTTTGTATGGATTCACTTTTTTTTTTTAATGTCTTGCTCTTTCCTGGGCACTCCTCTGAGGATGCTATTAGGATCATTTCTGCAATCAGTTTAGAAGTTGTGTCAATGTTAAAGAGGCTGTTGACACAGCCTCTGCATTGCCCTGACTCCAGGGTGTCAAAAGCTTTCCATTTCTGTGTGTGCAGGGTAGATGGCACAGGACCTTAAAGCCTGAGAGGGCAGAAGGTGGCTGGGGGAGAAGGCAGCGGGGCAGAGGAGCTTCCCAGGGTCCAGCTGGGAGGCAGAGGAGTGGTGGGCAAGAGAAGAACCAGGTGGGCATAATTTCTCCATATTTACTGCAAGTGGAAAGAATATTTAGAAGGAAGATATGATCAAAGGTGTTGGATTAGTCAAAGCTCTCCAGAGAAACAGAACCAATAATTTACATCTATGCATGTAAATATGTACGCATCTTCTTGTGTATCTGTTGTCTATCTATATTTATCTATCATTTATCTATCTCTGTGTATTTTTTAGTATAGGGTATTGAAAGCAGGACCTCTCACTCTACCACTGAGCTACAACTCCAGCTCTATAATCTATCAATCATCCTTTGGTCATCTATCATCTATCAATTATCCTTTAAGTGCCTATTTATAAATCTATCTTCTCTCAATCCTCTATCATCTAACAATTTATCATTTATCAATCCCTTCCATCTATCTCCTTCTATCTATCCATCAAACATCTATGATCTGTATCTATATCCATCAATCATCTATTGATTTTGTATCAATCTATCAATCATCTTTCTACATCCATTTATCCATCAGTCATCTCCTATCTATCATTGATCTACCTAATCACCTATCAAAAGTTATTTATTGGGGCTGGGGTTGTGGCTCAGCAATAGAGTGCTCGCCTATCACATGCAAGGCACTGTGTTCAATCCTCAGCACCACATAAAAATAAATAAAATAAAGGTTGTGTGTTAAACTACAACTAAAAAATTATTTTAAAAGTTATTTATTATGAAGAACTGGCTTACACACTCGAGCTTTGAGGAGTTCCACCATCTGCCATCTATAAGCTATATACTTGGGAAAACTGATGGTGGAGTTAATTCTTGAATCCAAAGACTTGAGAATTGATAATGTGGTGGTGTGAGTTCCAGTGGAAGGCCAGAGAGGATATGGCCTAGGCAGGCAGGAAAAAAGGTGCAAATTCTTTCTTCCTCTGCCCTTTGCTCTATTAAGACCTTCAATGGATTCGATGATGCCCCATCACATAACCTGCTTTATTGGACTCACTGATTCAAATCCTCCTGTCATCTGGAGACAGTTGCTGACATACCCTTAAATGACATTTCATCTGGGCACTCCAGTCAAGCTGATGCATAGACTGACCATCACAAGTATGGAAAGTAGCAGAGGCTAGAGGTTAAGGAGTGAGAACAAGGAAGGCACACTAGTTAGTGGCTTCCCTGTAGACTTCTAAAGAACCATCATTGGGTGGATGGTGCACACCTGTAATCTCAGAAACTTGGGAAAATGAGGCAGGAGGATTGCCTGTGAGTTTGACGGTGTCTAAAAAAAAAAGAAAGAAAGAAAGAAAAAAGAACTGGGAATATAGTTCCTCGTTCAATAACCAGTACTTGGGGGCAGGGAGAAAAGGCATAATTGTGTGGCTCATACCTCTGCAGTGGCACTGAAGGCCCTGCCAAACTCCTGCCCTGGATCCCTAGATGCCTGGCCTGCTGCAAAGGTATACTCCATGGTCTCTGAGTCTCTCCCACCCCCAGGTGAGCTCACTCAGTTTATAGGCTCCCTCCATTCTTGCAACTTTGCAAGCTTAGCCCCCCAAGGTGTCTGCATCCTCATTTTCTCTGGTTTCTCACATGATCAACTCCATGGCTACACCCCACACTCCCAAACCTCTGAACACCCCCAGAACCAACTTTTTGCTCACTATGTACAACTCTGACTTTGGAACCATTTTAGATGTTTTATTGACAGATGAGACATGGCTCTGAACAGCTGATTCCTTGATGTGCAGTTTGTCCTCCAATGCCCTGAAGTTGAGGGCTCAGTACATTTCTTCAAGTTGCTTTGTGACAAGAGACAATTGTTCCAAGGCTGCAGAGAGGGGACTGAGATCTCAGAACCCCTCCTAGTATCTCTTGGGGACCCTCCTCTTCTTCCTGCCTCTGTCCGTTTTGTCCCTCCAAGGAGACATTGGCAAAAGAGCCACAGGAAAAGGACATGGGGCTGGTTGGGGGAGTGTCTTTCTCAAATGTCATCCTGCATGGCTTAGGGAGGCTGCTCTTAAGACAATACAGGGCACAATTCCAAAATACAAGAACCAGAAATCCACAGACCACGTCTGCTGACCTCTTTGACCTGCCCACACAGTGACAGCCACTATTACAACCTCCCAGAACTGGACATTCTTTCAGATGTGGCCCAGTGCTAAATGGACGCCAATGAAGGCCAGTGGAGCTCTCTTTTTTTTTTTTTTTTTTTAATTAATTTTTATTGTAGGTTGTTCAAAACTCTCTTGATGGGGTCTTTTGTTAGCCATGGAGACAGAGCAACATGTTTAAGAGAGAGTGAGAGAGGAGAGAGACAGAGAGAGAGAATTTTTAATATTTATTTTTTAGTTATCAGCAGACACAACATCTCTGTTTGTATGTGGTGCTGAGGATCGAACCCGGGCCGCACGCATGCCAGGCGAGCGCGCTACCGCTTGAGCCACATCCCCAGCCCAGCAACATGTTTAAGAAGTCTTCTACTGTGTCTAGAATAGTCTACCCTCTCAAGAGTTATTTCTATCATGATGCAAAATCTGGAGGCGGTCAATAACAAGGGGAAGAAGGTATTTTTTTTTTAATGGTAAAAACTTTATTTACTATTTATAAATACATTGCAAGACAAACTTTTCAAAAATACTTTTTTTTCCCCAAAAACTTAATTAAAAAAATAAAGAAAAGCTAATAGGTAGGCAGAATGTCTTGAGACCCCTTTGTGTTCTCAAGGAGAGCTCTGTGCAGTGTGCATCCACCCCTAGGACCATGGCAGGCAGGGGAGGGTCCCTCTGCCCATCTTTGCCAGACCTCCATGGTTTGGCCTAGGGGAGAACAGCCCGGCCTCTGGACCCGAGCTCTTTTCCTCGGTCATGGCCGTGGTTAAATCATCTAGTATCTCTAACATTTTATCTAGGATTATCTAGTACAGATCCTATTATATTTGGGCTATGTTGTATACAATGTTAACAATTATTAAGAATGTATTTTTTTCTGAATATATGTGTTAATTATAAAGAAAGTAGGAGAACTCCAAGTTCAACAAACACAGGTGAGTCTCTGTGTTCCCAGTGTCCTTGATAGGCTCCCCAACAAGCCATTCATCTTTCCCGTTTACAGAGTATTTTTATTTTTTACATTGTACCAAGAAGGATAAAGAGATAACAATAAAACTATCCTCAAAAATAAATTTTGTTTTGAGGAATTCACCTAGAAAACACTATTTTCTGCAGTCATCCAAAGAATCCTGTCATTGTTTATGATGCTGTTGAACACGGAGGCTGAGGCTTACCACCCTTGCCCTTCCTACCCTACGGGGGCCACAGCAATGGCCATCCTGGGCCTTCCACTGGGCCACATCTTCAGGAAGCTGCCTGACAAAGGGGAGTCAAAAATACCTGCCTTTATAGGTTTCCAGAGTTCCCTAGAGCATTCTTGGTCATTTTTTTTTTTTTTTTTTAAGATTCCACTTTATACTCTGCAATAGTTCCCAAGCAGATATGGTCACTGGCAGAGAGTAAGCAATGATCTTCATGATTGAGGGACCAGGCCTTTGACTCAGAGATGGCAACACAGAGGGCTGTGAGCCTCAGGAGGATGCGCCAGGATGTCCAGGTGACTGGGGTTTAGGGGTTTTCCTACTCTTGAGGGTGGGGATGAAGTGTGTTCTCTACATTAAGCAACACAGCCGCCACAGTCTTGAAGTCGGAGGGTCGGCCGCCTCAGCAAACACACGGTGAAAATTCCAGGTGGGGAGAAGTCCACAGCCTTGTGCATGAGCGTGTGAGTACTTTTATAGGCAGCAACAGAGAAATTCAAACTGTTTTTCACTGACTACTGGAAAGTGGAAAGATGCTCAAGTTTACCATTTAAAGGAACCATAGGCATTTCAAAAAAAAAAAAAAAAAAAAAAACAAAAAACAAAACAAAAAAACCTGTCTAAACTTTGGTTTTCTATTTTTTTTTTTTTAAATCAGTTCACCACAAAAGAAATATAAATGGAGGCTGTAGCCAGCTGCTGTTCATGTCGTTGGCAGTCTGTTGTGCAAAATAAGGCGTATTTGAGCTCCACATTAACTGAAACAAAAAGAAAAAAAAATATGATGGTATAATCACCTGAAAAACTAAAAGGGTACAACTCTTGCTTGGGGATTTGCAGACATAGGCCCTAGATAAATGGTGTTGTGGTGTATGCAGTGGACTGGGGTCAACTTGCTACCTTTCAAGAAAGCAAAGAACACTATAAGTTGCTCAGAGTTGGAAAATGTTACCCTAACATTAGAATTATTATTTTTCTAACTTCCAAGGGAAAAAAATAAACTAACTAAAAATAAAACTTTCTACTACTTTCTAAATGTCTTGAGGAGATAAAACAATACATTTATTCCTATTTCCCCCCGCCACCAAGGACTCTCTTACTTATTAAAAAAGAATATCGAATAGCATTCGATGATGGCTTAAAATTCCAATTTCATATTAAACAAGTTTTCTTAAAGTTATATTAACTACAGACTGAGAATATTCACAATATATTTATAGGAAAAAAAAATCAGCCACATCTTTAATTTAGAAACTGGGGTCTTTAACAAGTTCTTGTGGATGAAAACAGTTTCCCTGATGTGAAGATAAAGAATCATCAGAGTTCCAAGGAGAAAGCTTCACTTTGAAAAGCCTTCACGCTGTGCGTGGGTTGAAGATTTCATGTTGTAGACTCTTTAAAATAAAGCACAGTGTCTGAGACCACCCTGGTTCTGGCCTTTCTCCCTGTATTGTTGGTTGGGTTGGTCTGATCTGTCCCATTGCCTTTCTCTCCTGGGCCTGGCTGTAGCTCCTGGGTGTAGTTGCAGTGAACCTGAGCAAGGGCCAGTGGTTATGCCCAGCTCTCATTATCCCACCACTCCCAGGAAGAGGAGCCCCAGGGCCAGGGATGCTAAGGCCCCCACAGCCCCACCCAGTCCCTGGGCTTACATGGTGTAGTGGAGTCTACTGGCTCTGCATGCTGAGGCAATGCACGTCGTCCTTCCCCTTGGTGTCATAGCCCGGGAGGGGCTGCCCGTATTTGTCCACACACCAGCAGAAGCCCCGCTTTCTGCCTTTGGAAGGACGGCACTGAGGGAAGGAAAGAGAAGACAGACATGAACAACCTGGGCAAGTCAATGACAAGGGCACAAGGTGGCTTTCCCTGCATGGCTCTGCTGGGTTGAGAAAGCATAACAGAATTTTTGGCCAACACTCCCACAGAGTCACTTGTGGGTGGGTGGCCGTGTACATGTCTATGTGCATGTGTGTGCAGCATAACCTCTCCATGAGAACAGGAGAGATGAGTATGTTCCTTCTGCCTTGGGGATAACAGACTGACTCTGAGCCCCAGCCCAGCATTATACATGGCACCTTCTCAGTATAAATCTGCTGAATGGGTGATTGGCAGAAAATGAGTGTGTGAATAAGGGCCCAAGTGCAACAGCTATGGAAGAAGACAAGTTCTCTGACGTGGCTGCTATGACAAACACTATGACAAAGATGGCCACGCTATGGCCAGTTCTGCTTGCTTAGGTCTTCTGAGATCCATGGTGTGCCATACAGGTATACTTATTTTGGTTCAACTACATCTAAAATTTGTTAATCCTTTTATAGCTTGTCACCACCAGGAAGGTGTCAATTCCAGATCTTATGTCCTCATGTTAGAAATTCACCTCTGTAGTTATTCAGAATGTCACTTCATGATGCAAAATTAACAAATGTGTTAGTGTGTCCTTTACAGTTTCTAAAGGGATCCTCCATGTATCTTCTGGGTATGTAGTTAAAACAGACAGTAAAAAGTAGAATTGGATCTGGGCTCGACCCTCACTTAGAGCACCAAGCCAAAGTTCCCCTTAGTCCCATCTCCTGAGATTGACTCCAAGTGCCAGTGCCACATGGCTTGGAGTTAGAACTATGGCCAGGAAAAACCTGGGGGTTGACCTGAGGCCAATTTCTTCTCTGAGCCAACAGAGAAGAGGAGAGGAAGAAAATATGCAGAGGCCCCTACTCACCTGCTTTTTCTTATAAAATCCCTTCTTGTCACAGTTTGGGATGTGCACGCCCCTGGGACTGAGCACATTGAGGAACTTCAGGTGATTCAGTGTGTCCTCCATTTCTCTACGGCAGGGACCCTGTGGATTAGGAAGTACCAGAAATACAGGGGCATGGTTATTGCTTTAAAATCCTATTATGTATTATAATAATCTCACAGCCATCCCAGGAGGGTCCTACATCCCTTCAGTACTTCTTGAATAGGTTAGCAAGAAAGTCCCATGAAGAAGTTAATCATTGCTCCCCCTTTTTTAAATCCCCAGAATATGACATAGAATCTGGCAGAGGTCCAAAAACAGTGCCCAGTGAATAAAATAAAACCATCTTTATGAGAATCTATCTGTGCAGAGGTTAAAGGGCACACCATACACTTCATAAGTGCTAGGAGGGGTGAAAGGCTGCCCACATGTCCAGGACCATTAGGACTTGTCATGTGAAGACAGCCCCTTATGGATCTTGGTAGGTGTCCCCTCTCCTGGCTTTAAGAGGAAAGGTTCTCACATATTCTGTCTCCCGCTTGGACTCAGAGGAGAAATTCTGGGTGTCTGTGCTTTGTGACTCGTAGTCCACTTTGTAGCGCTGGCTATCCTTGGCATGTCCCTTCTTGATGACATCCATTTTGGTATGGAGGGGATGGAACTTGGAGTCAGTCACCCTGTGTGTGCTGGGGACTGCCTGGCTCTCCACACTTCCAGTGCTGCGGTCCTCCTCGGATTCACTAGCATTTCCTAGAAAAGCACAGGGGAGAGAAAGATGTGATTACTGTTGACATGGAACAATAGTCTTTTCAAAATCTTGCTATTACAATCAGGTCTCATCTAAATGGCAAAGTTATTCGACCATTCCAAATAAATTAAAAAATAAAAAACCTTGACAAAATGTTATTCTGTAATACTGCTTGCTGTACTGTGGTTGCTTTACCTCAAGAGACAATCTGTTTAAAAGTCAGCTGGCCATGTGCTTTTTCTATGTAGCTGCAACTGAAAGTGGGAAATGCTTATCAAGTGCCCTCAAAGACTTAGACTCCAAAGCAGCAGTGTTCTATGTGTCCAGCAGGGGGCGAATATACACCACAGAAGTTGCTGCAGAGCTGATTAGAAATCTCTCAGCTTCAAGTATGGTTTCCTTCTCCTGGGAGCAGCGACTACTCCAGGATCTGGGGGAAAAGTTATATTCTCTACCCCAGAAAAATGGATGGTGGCAGAAGACTGGGTGTGAACAAGTCCTCCTGGGAATTCTCAAATTCATTCCAGTTTGACTAGCACTGTCCTCTACTTTGCCAGTGCTATAAACTTTTTGTCCAGCTCTGATGGGAAAATAATTCTACCTATAACAAAGGGTCTTGCTGCAGGACCCAGCATCACACAGACATATTGGGGCCTTGTTTCCCATCTGTCCCATCTCTAAAACTCAAGGTCCACACTGACCCTGTGTTTCTTGGGGCACATTATTAGGTGAGTCCTCTGTGCCGGTCAGCAATAGCCTGTCAGCATAGCATCACCAGAGTTGTAGTTGGCACCAAAGCCCCACTCAAAGTGCCAAAGAGTGTTCATTCCTTGGGGTCGGTGGGTATGAAGGAGAAAGCCACCTCTGGAAAACTCCCCTTTTATAATTAAAATGCTAATGAAGAAAGCTCAATAATTGACAAGGATGCTGGAATGTTAACAGTTTAACTGAAACTTCAGGTATATGACTAAATGGGTGCTGGATGTATAGTCAGAATCCTTAACTCTATCCCTTTCCAGGAATGGACTTGAAATGCTTTCAAGCTGGCTGTACGGTGGGTATACAGCTCTGATCCCCAAGGGTTTCAGTTTTAGCTGCAGGTGATTGTCATGGAATTCCTTTACTTCCACAATCAGAACCTTAATGCTTCCCCTTGTCAGGGCGCTGGTCATTGTCCAACTGGTTCAGTATCCATTACTGTTTCTTGCCTCCAGGGGATATGCCTAGCTGTGGAGACTGGGAAACAGCCATAGCCTCTAGCTCTTGGCTCAGAGGAGCAAAAACCTGGTTCCCTGAAAACTACCAAAGGGGTGAAATAATTGGGCTGCAGACACTCTGCTCTCTCCTCCTACTAGCAGGCTAATGGGGAGATTTGGGGGGAAGCCCCTCCCCTCCCTGGGGCTCAGTGTCACCTACCCAACAGCTCCTGGAGGTCCCCAAGGTGTTTAGTGCCTTGGGAAGTAAAATTTCCCAGAGTCTAGTTCAGGATTTGACAGAAAAGTTTCATAATTGATCAATTTAGTTTCAATGTCCTTTAATCTTAGTTGTTTTTTTTTTTTTTCCTCTTCCAAGGGAGTTCTGGGACAATGGAGATGCTAAGAATATGTAAATAAACATATTTGCATTTCTTTTCCAAGAAACCTGAGTAATTTCTTAAACTTCCTCTGTTTCTTTTAATGCTTAGACTGCAGACTAGAACCTGAAGAAAAAGCAGTTCTATTTAAGCAAGAGAATTATGACTTTAGACTATTACATGACTTTACTTTTTCCAAAATTAATTTTAGAAGTCAACTTAGTTTTTTAAAAAATAACTTTATAAGACCCCACATCAACCAACAGATAGATACTATACAGCTATAAAGGTGATAATCATAACGATTATTAAAGCCTAACTAAAAAGGACATTGTTTCTAAGCACTTCTAAGATAACTTTTTGAATACCCCCAAATGTACTAGAACAATAAGGTCCACAATCAAATGACGTAACATTGTTATGAGAGAAGAGCATTCAGAGACTTTAACAATTGGCTAGAGCCAGTGTGACCACTGGAATCTTGCCTTTCCGCTAATCCGGTTCCTTAGGGACGAATAAAGCCAGCCTTGACCAGCAAGGGAATAGCTTCATCCAAGAGTGTAACTCTACAACTACAGAAATTACAAAGGGACTGTACATTTTGCTAATCCAGGATGGGGGCTTGCCCAGCACCATCTGTCCAGCATGATGGGGAGGGGGGGGGGTGGAGGCGGGGGACTAGGGTGAGAAGAATTCTCCCTGCCTTCAGCTGTGCAGGGCAGGAACTTTCCTCACATAACTAAGCAAGACTGGCTAAGCATGCTTGAAATTTAGAACAGCTGCCAAATCCATTTAAAAAAAAATTATTTTTAAGAGAACAATGTGATGTCCTTAAACAGAGTTACTGCCGCCTGCCTGGTAGTGGCTGAGCCAAAAGGGGGAATTGCCAAAGATTTGCATTTTTCCTCCTTTGGAGGCTCCCTTCAACTGTACCTCATTCCTTCCTCTTGGCATTAAGGAGGGAAACAGTCCTCTGGTTTCAACTCCCTTCTCAGTTGTTGAAATTCTCTGGGTCTGTACTTCCCGCTGCACCAACACCTTTGCTTTTTTCTGACCGCCTCCCGGGCTCAGGGCGTGATAGGATGTACAGAGTTATGATACTGAAAGTCTCAAATGGGGGTCAAACCTATAAGACTGCTTCCCCTGGGTGACCTTGAGATGTTACTTCTTTTTGAACTTCAGGTTTTCCAACCACAATCACATCTCAGTCGTTTTCAGACACAAGAGGACATGACATTGCTTTCCAAGCCAAAGACTATGCAAATGTTAATATTTTTAGACAGGTATCTTCCTAGACTTTCCTGCCCAGCTCCCCAGATCCAAATCCACCCCCGTGTTCCTGCCTCCGCGCCTTTCTACTTTGTGGGGAATGAAAGCCGAGTCCCAGAGCTGGGCTACATAATACACACCTGCTTCTCCGCATTGGGAAAGGAGAATCTCCAGAGTATAGGACCTTTTTTCCTTTTTATTGACGTGCTGGGAAACCGAACCAAACTCACGCACGATGGGCATAGCGCTCTGCCACTGAGCTACATTCCCAGCCCCAGGCTCTTTCCACAGACAGCCAATTTTGGTGTCCGCTTTCCACGCCAATGAAACCTACCCAGTTTCACTGAAAGCGCTTTTACCAGAACTCTGCACTGTGAGAACGAAGCAAGTCTCTAGGTTGGCTGCGGAGGGTACCTCTAGCGAGCGCCTTCGTCTCCCGGAGCCCCAGTTTCCCCACTACCACCTTCTGGATGAGAAGTGCGGAGTTTCCCATAGCAGCACACCCTGTTCCCCCCAGCCATTCGCACCGGGTCCCTGCTGTAGCGCGCGGTGCGCCTGGCGCTGGCAGCTCACCTGGAGAGGATGGTGCCGGCAGCAGGTAGGCGCGCAGACGGCCAGCAGCGCTGGCATTAGCGCAGAACCCGCGGCCGTCCAGCAGCGCCTGCAGCGGGCGCGGCTCTCCGGGCGGCGGCTGGCAGCGGAGGCCGGCGCCACAGCGCTCAGTGTAGACACCGCACGGCTGGCCCTCGCGCAGCGCGCACGTCATGCAGCAGCCACAGCCTGGCTCGCGCACCAGCTCGGCGCACGCGGGCGCTGTGGGCGGAGGCGCGCACTGGGCCAGCGCACGCGCATCGCATGGCTCACAGCGCACTACGGGGCCCGCGCCCACCGCGCCAGCGCCTGCCCGCGCCACTGGCGGTCCGCGGAGCAGCGTCAGTGCGGTCAGCGCAGTGGCCCAGAGTGCGGGGCGCGCCCGATGCATGGCGCCCACCGCGAGGGCCTGCTGCTCAATAAGCCGGAACACACGGGGATTGGGCGACAGAAAGTGGTGCGAGGATGTGGGATCTGAGCAGGCAAATGCAGGTCCTCAGCACCTAGCCGCAGCGCTCGCATCTGGGCAGCCTGGGCGCACCAGCTGCTATATAGGAGAAGGGGTGGCCGAGGACACGCCCCGGAACGGCGCGCCCAGGAGTCGGAGGGGGGCGGGCCGGCGCGAGCACGACTCCGGGGGCCCGCGCCTCACCCTTTACAGCGGGGCCCAAGTGCGGGGGCGCGCATCATGTGGTTCGCACCGACACCTGCTCCCGTCGCCCGTGTCCGGCGCCAAAGCCATCCGGTTGCTCACGGGAACCACGGTACCCCTGGCTACACAGCCACCTGGGCACCTCAGGCTACTACAGTGCCTCGGTCACTTCAGTAGTTCCCAGCCAACTCGGTGCCCCCGACGCCCTTCCCCCCTCCACGTCGGTATTGAGGTTGCCCCGCGGCGAACAGATGTCAGGGAAACTGGCAAGCTTCGCTCTTCACTTTTCACTCTTTGCTTTGCAAAGCTTTCTAAAATTTAAATCCTATGTAGGGCATGTTGTGGGACATTTCTGAATGAGAATACCTGATTCATATCGGGGTCTCTGGCAGCTAAAGCGCTGCGGGGTTTAATCTGCACCCGCTGGGCCATTCGAACCCCCGGGGAGCCATAAATACGTGCGCAGAAGCTCAGGAGGCCTTTACCGGTTTACAAGCTTGCTTCTCAAAGCAGACACGACTCACACTTGCTCCTTTGCTGCAAGTCCTTAGCAGAGTGGGCTGGCAGCGAATTCGTCTTTAAAGCAAGGGATTCGAAGATTTTAAATCCCAACAGTTTTTCTTGCTTTGTGTTTCATTACGTTTTCAAATAGAGTTTATATCTGCGACCAAAGAACTAAAGGTACTAAAGACGGCTCTGCTGAAACGAAATTAATAACCAAGTAGTCCTTAAAATTAGTAATTTTGACACTCGTTTTTTTGAAGGTTTCTTTGTATCCCTGTACTAAATTATTTCCGGTGCGTTCAAGTGGGCACAGGGATTCTCGCTAATCTGCGCAATCTGAACACTTTGCGGTAGATTTTAAATTCGTGGCGCAATCGCGCCCTTGAGGTCTTTGTGACTGATGTCTGCTTTCTCTCCAGCGCGCGACTTTCTGGTGTTGTCTGCGCACTCCTTCACTAGATGACCAACAGAGGACGCTAGTTGTCCAGGATTGGATTGAGAAACTTTTTGTGTCTGTTTCACAGAGTTTATGGATGAACAGTGGTAACAAGTGAGACCACCGCAGGGAACATTCCTAAGCGTTGTTGAAATTGTGTACTGACATCAGGAGGTGGATTATTTTAGAGGAGACCTGTGTGCAGCTTGCAGCAGGAATAGCAAACCAGGACCTCTTTTCCTGCCCCCTCCAGCATGCAGTTTCAGGTGAAGTTAGCATTCATCCACCCATTTCCCTCTGTCCCTCTTCCTCTCTCCCTCACTCCCTCACTCCCTCACTCCCTTCCCCGTCCTTCCCTCTCCCTCTGTTTACCTCCTTTTCCTTTCTGCCTCTGTCTCTATCTATATACAAGCATACATTTATCTTTTGTAAATATATAGCCACTTTTTAGAATGGGAACATCAATTTAGTTCCTCTTTTCCAAGGCAAATAGATAAACAATATTCTATCACTTGACCTTTACAAAGGAAAAGAGACCAAAGACAAGAAGTGTGTCTCTGGCAGTCCCACCAACACACAACACCTTCGTTTTCTTATTAGCTCTTCTCCCACTGTGCTCAGGCTGTGGCCCAACCCTGTTTACAATAAACTGTGCCACAATTGTCACTTGCTATTTCCTTTCTCCTGTCACTCCTTTGTAGCTGCATAGTATCTTCTGTGATACCCAAGAATAGGGGCTGATTTCATTGGAAAATTAAAGGAAACAAAACAAATCCCTTAGTTACATTTGTTCCTTAAATAACCACAGAGACCTTGACTTTGAAAGTAGAGCTGGGTTTTGTATCAAAAAAGATTTTTGAAGTCCCAGGCCTGTACATGAAGCCATCCTGGTCACTGGTAGTGTAGCAATTTTGCCCAGATTTATCATCTGGCTAGTGGGCAAGGGACACTCAGAAGGAATGTCTTTTGGGAGAGGATAAAAATAAGTCTTTGCCCTTGGTTCTCCTTCATTTTTGATTAACAGAGAACCTTGCCATTGCCTTGCAGTTTGAGAAATGGGTGCTTGTTCCAAGCAAGACTCCTAGGGGGCGCCAGAGTGCCAGGAGTCCACCCAAGCTTATGGATTCCGGAGAAGCAAACTGTTAAATTACAACTTTCAAAGGATATATTCCTATAATAATGTTTTATATAGACTGTCATCACTTTTATCTTGAAATCTTGCAACAGCAGAGTAAATCCGTGGTAATGACGTGAGGAGAATTGTGTTTTAATATTTAGCCATTTTTATTTGACAAACTGCAGGGGAAGAAACCCCCCAGAATGTAATTGTTGCAGGAAGGATTTGGATGGGATAAAACTCAATTTTGTGACATGCTAGTTAATTTTGTCAAACTTTCAATTAACTTGGTGTTTGTGGTTATAAACATAATCTAGCATATTTAGTGGGAAAGATGTTTTTCCCCTTCTTAAAGGTACTTGGCATACAATTGCTAATAATTGTGAAATAGTATATAACCATCAGAGTAACAGGAGGCTGAATATGCTTCTTTGCACTAATCCAACCCAGTGGACCCAATTATAATTAGTGATTCCTGGGGCCACCCTGCTTATCTTACATAGTTGACATAAACACCTCATTTTATTTTATTTTTATTTAGCCCACTTTGCTGCTAATGGACAACTTGTCAGTGATGAGTCTGGCCTCCTTTCTTCTCTTCTACTTAGGCTCTGGCTTTATAAGCAACCTTTAGGCTTCAGTTCTTAGGCACTTGCCTACAGCAAGTACCATCTCCCCTTGTCTCCAGAGATGAGGCTGTGAGGCTTATAAACCATCTCTAGATTCAGAATAAAAAGGTCCAAACTTCTTGGGAAATAACATTTATGATCCAGTTTTCAGGACTTGTGTCACACAGCCTAAGGCTTTAGAATTTCCCCCAGGGTAAGTATGAATGGGGAAAGGCTAATTTTTCTCCCTTGGGGCACCTGCTGGTTAAGCCTTCCAGAATAATATATTCTGGGCTTGGAGATACTTTTGAGACCATCAATTGTGAACAACACTCCTGCTAACACTGCAAATGACTGTTACCCACAAATGATAATTGAATATGTTCATGTGCCAGTTACATGGCTTTGGAGGCTGTCCAGAGAGACTCATCAGAGACCAAAACATGGTGGGCAGTGTGACCATGGGGAGAACAGAGGGATTTCCCAAATACATTTGTAACCGAGCAGAGGAATGGCAAACGTGCCCAGTGGCCAGGAAAAGCTTCCAAGGGGTGATGTCATTTGAGTTAGGTCTTAAATGATGTGTAAGAGGACAGTTGAGGGAGTCAGGCAGGAGGAAGAATGTGTGCATGTGAATCCAAGGAGAATTGCTCTTTGTGTTGGAAGGATGAGGGAGAGGGCTCAGAAGGAACAGTGTGGACATCAGCACGTGTGTTTTGAGGAAGAAATAATACTGAAGGATGGAAGTGGAGAGAAGGTAACTGGATAAAGTGGACTGGAAAAGGTAGCACCTGTGGCATTGGAAAACCAAAGTCTAGAACTTGGGGCTCCTCAGACTTAGTGCTGTTCATTTCATGCAACAATTTGGGGATGAACGATGGGCTCCTAGAGAAAAGACTTAGGCATATTGTGAACAGAAGGCAAGCCTTCCTAGGACCCCATACCTTGGAAGGGAGTTTCTTAGTACAGTCATGCCATATCATGGCCTCCCCCCATCTCCTCGCCAATAGTGCTGCTTTCCACCTGTGCACCCACAGCCATGCCAACGTTGCCAGAAATTTACATGGCAAGAGCTATTTCTCTATCATCTGGTCATTCAAACAGGTAAATTCCTATCTCTGTCTCACATTGTTATGATTTAGGTATGAGGAATCCCCCCAAAGCTCATGTTTGAGATAATGCAAGAATGTTCAGAGGTGAAACAATTAGATTATGAGAGTTATAACCCATTGGTTCATTGATAGAGATTAACTTGGTGGTAACTTTGGGCAGGTAGGATGTTGCTGGAGGAGGTAGGTCACTGGGGTTGTGACTTTGGGATTTGTATTTTGTCCTTGGTGAGTGAAGCACTACCTTACCCTCTGCTTCTTGATTGCCATGTCCCGAGATGCTTTCCTCCTCCACATCCTTCCCTCATGATGTTCTGCCTCAACTTGGGCCCAGAGCAGAGGAATTGACTGTCTATGGATTGTGACTTCTGAAATTGTTCTTGTCAGGTTCTTTTGGTCACAGTGATGAAAAAGCTTACTAAAACAGAAATTGGTACTGAGAAGTGGAGTCCTTGCTGTGACTAACCTGACCATGTGGTTCAGAAGCCTTTAAAGCTAGTTTGTGCAGGGGAAGAATTTTGAAAAGTTTAGAAATGCAAGCTGAAAAAGCTTTATAACCTTGTAGGAATTGCTTAATGAGCAATTCTGGTGGGAGTTTACACCTGAATGCTGATAGGACTGTGGTCAGTAAAGACGGGGCTTATGAGGTTTCAGAGAAGAAGGAAGAGTCTTTTGGAAATTTAATTAGAGGCCATGTTTTGTTCTGACAAAGAATCTGTCTGCATTTTGTCCATGTCCTGAGATTTTCTGTGAGGCTGAATTTGAAGGTGATGGACTAATTAATCTGGTGGAGGAAATTTCACGGTAACACAGCATTCAGGGGGTGGTACCTATATTGCTGGCAGCTTATAGCCAAGTTTACTATGATAATCAGAAATAGAAAGCAGACATGAAAGATTTGAAAACTTGCAGCTTGGTCAGAAAAAGGCAAGTAAAGCTGTGGCTAAAGAAGATAAGATTGTTAGATTATAGCCACTAAAGAAATGCTGGATACTTTACTTAGAGACCATAGAAAAAATGACCTGATCTTTTCATCTCAGGAACTGGCAAGATCACTCCCATCTCAAGTTCAATGGTATAAAAGTAAAAATTCCTTTGAGAACAGAATAGATGAAAACACATCCACCTGTTTGTCAAGGTCCAACCTTCAGGAACTATAAGATTTCGGACTTGGATCATAGTAGAGCTGCGTTTATTCTCACCTGCTTGCTCAGTTCTCCTTTTACTAGCTTTCTGACAGAAACATGTTCTGCAGCTTAATTCTAGGACTAAGGCCACCAACTAGGACTTGAGGCAAGGACAGAAGAATTCACTCTTAAACACAGTGTTGCCTGATGTGGGAAGTCAAAGTTTATTATTGTGTTCATTTAGTTACTTGAAGAAATCTTACATTAGAGGTTTTATTCTCAAATGTATTTTAGCACAGCCCGCATGCCTCCCAGATGCTTGTCACCTTAGTTCAAATGTCAGTGTGTTCACAATTGATGTTCTTCTGGCCATGATATATAGTCTTCAGATGGACCATGTGTATAATAGATCCTTTCCCTGGCCAGAAATAAGAAATATTTTGGGACGTTTTTCATTCTGCTGGTTTGCCCTTGGCATCAATATTCATCCTGTGCCCTTCCCTAAAGGGCAGCTACCTGCCACTTCTGGATCTTTGTCCATCTCTGAAAGGCCAGATGGAAAGGAGGAGATTCCTATAATTCTCCCACGCTAGAAGTTTCCATGGGTGCTATTATTCATCTTTTTCAGGGGAAATGCAGGTTATTCCTCTTTCATACTTTACTGAGTTTTCTAGAACATCATCCACAGATGATATGGTACCTCCCCCATTTTATTGACTGGTAGATAGGTAGATCTTTCTTTTTTTATTTAAGAATAATTAACATAACATATGTTAGACTACATAACTTCAAAATGTACACAGTTTGATAGGTTTTCCTGCATACACTCAGGAAATCATTACAATGTAATGTAAGTTTCCATCACTCTAAACTTCTTGACATAATCTAGAGCCTCCTTCCTTCTATCCTCACCCCCTGGCAACTGCAGATCTCTCTTCTGTTACTCTAGATTAATTTTTGCTTCCTAGAATTTTATATAAATGAGATCATATAGTGTGATATCTTTCTTCTGAGTTCTTTTACTCAGAGATTTATCTTTTACTTTGAGATTCAACTCTGTTGAGGCATGTATAAATAGTTCACCCCTTTTTATTGAGTTAAATTCTATTGTATGAATATATCATGGTTTGCTTATTTGTCTGTTGATGGACCTTTGGATTTCTTTCATTTCATTTTGATTTATTTTGCTATTAAACATAAAGCTACTATGAATTTGTGTACTAGTCTTTGTATGAATATATGTTTTCAATTCTACTGGTGAAATGTTTGAACTATTTAATATATATATATATATGCATATTATTCATATATATTATATATACACACATATACATAACTTTATGTAAATATGTAAATGAACATCAAGCATATATATCAAATAAAGCCTTGTGTATGTGTGTGTATGTGTATGTAAGCCTATATATTAAATAAAGTACATGTATGTATATATGCTTAATGTCTTAATGAATAGTCAAATTGTATTTACACAATTTTATATTCCTACTGGCAGTATATAAGAGTTCCAGATTCTCCACATTCTTTCCATGTATATATTATTAAATTTTCCATTCTATTAGCTGAGTAGAAGTATCTCATTTTAGTTTTAATTTGCATTTGCCTCATGAAAAAGGATGTAGAGCAGCTATTATGTGCTAATATTTGTGTGTCTTCTTTGGTGGAGTATCTGTTAACATTTTTGCCCATCTTTAAAATAGGACCATTTGTTTTCTTATTGAGTTTTGGAAGTTTTTTATATGGTCTGGACACAAGTCTTTTTTTTTTTTTTTTGCTACATATGTAATTTTTGAAAATATTTTTTCTCTGCTTTTCATTTTTTAACAGTCTTTTGAAGAGTGAAGATTTTAATTTTCATGAAGTGCTATTTATCATTTTTTTCTTTTATGACTCATACTTGTGGTGTTGTATTGAATATTTTTGCCTAATTAAGATTCAGTAGGATCTATCCTCTATTTATTCTAAAAGGTTTATAGTTTTAACATTTACGTTTATGTCAATGATCCATTTTGAGTTAATTTTCAAGTATGGTGTAAGTTATAAGTGAAACAATATAATATCCTATTTCTTGAATCTTTCTCTACTGACTTGCCTTTGTTCCATTTTTGAAAACTAGGTTTCTGTATATATATCTGTATATTTCTTAGTTCTGTAGTCTATCCATTATATCATCTATATTTATCTACATGGGAATATCATACTATTTTCACAATTATAGCTTGATTATAAATCTTAAAACCAGGTAGTGCTATTTTTCTAAATTTGTTTTTCAAAGTTGTTTTTGTCTATTTAAGATCTTTGAAATTCCATATGAATTTGAGAACCAATTTTCCAGTTTCTACAAAAAATGCTACTGGAGTTTTTGATTGGTATTTCACTGGTTCTAGAAATCAATTTTGAGAGAATTGGCCTCTTCACAATATTGAGTCTTCAAATCCATAAGCATGGCATGGTACCCATTCATTTAGGCCTTTAAAAATTTCCCTCAGCAAGATTTTGTAGTTTTCAGTGTCTGAGTCTTATACTTCTTTTGTCATAAACATTCCTAAGCATGTGATATTTTTGGTTCTTTTGTAAATGGTATTTTTTTTTGGAGGTTTTACTTTACAAGTTTGCATAGCTTCTATATAAAAGCACAACTGATTGTGGGAGACTGTATCAATGCAAAACTCACTTATTTGTTCTAGTAGATTTATTGTGCATTATACCCACATTTATCTGTGAATAAATATAGTTTTTCCCCAATCTGGATGTCTTTATTTATTTTTCTTGCCTTATCACCCTGGCTAGAACTTCTAGTATAATATTTAATAGAGATGTTAAGAGGACTTTCTTTCCTGATTTCTGATCATAGTGGGGAAAGCATTCAGTCTTCATTATCAGAAATGATATTAGCTGTAGGTTTTCCATAAGTGACATTCATCAGGATGAGAAATTCCTTTCTCCTGTTTTTATAGAGAGATTTTTGATCAGAAATACATATTGGATTGCATTAAATGCTTTTCTTGAATTCATTGTTTTTGAATTACACAGATTAATTTTCAAATGTTAAACTAACCGTGCAGTACTGGAATAGACCCCTCCACACCTTCATAATGATATATTATTTTATTATTTTTGAACTTTATTTGCCAATTTTCTTTTTTAGAATTTTTGCATCTGTGTCCATAGCAGTATTGCTATGTTGTCATGAGCTGTCTGTGGGTTGCATGTGGGTCACGGTGCATGGAAGCCTCATGGATAGAGACATCTGATGTCTGGGAATGGCCAGTGAACATTTCCTCTGGTCAATTGCCAAGGACATTGTGAGTCTGTTTCCTGCTCTGCCACAGCCCACGTAGCACCTGAGATGAGTGTGGCCTGCCAAGATGTCACAAGATGTCAATCAACCTGCTGACTGCAAGATGTCACCAAGTAAGACTTCACCCTTGAAATATATATATATATAATATATACAAAATATATAATATATAAACATATCTATAATTATATCTATAATATATATTATATTTATATTATATTATATTATATAAACTAACAGAGCCTTGTTAGTTTGTCTTTGTCTAGTTCCAGAACCCATTGGATTAGATCTATCAGGGGCTTCATTTCATATAAATATACTTCTGAGTATCTGTGCTTTGTTATTTGCTAATTATCTGAGTTTACAAGTTTTAGGGTGGCTTGGATTCCTGGGCAGAAAGAAGGAGCCCTTATTGAGATGCTGGCCATCATTTGCTCCCTGAAACTATGTAGTTTTCTTGTAATTTTTTTTTATTAAAGAGACTAATGTTGTTGTTATTTCTTCTTTACATGTTTGGTAGCGAAGTCATCTGGGTTAAAGTCTTTTTGGTAGAAAAAGTATTTTTTTTCTGCTTTGCTTTTGTTTTGTTTGATTTTTACCTTTGCAGACTTTGAGGGTGAAACATTAAAAACAGAGGATTATTCTTAAACCTACTGTAATTTTCTTGCTGTGGCTTGAATTTGCTTAGAACATGGGAATCTTTTATTTCTATCAATTTCTTCCTTTTGGGATGGGAATGTCTATCCTGTGTCTAACCTACTGTTGTATTTTGAAAGTAGGCGACATGCTTAGTTTAAAAGACATATTTTGGAAGTAGGCAACATATTGCAGGGTTTATAGTTTTAGTATAAAAATCATGTATGTATTTCATAAGATCTGTACCTGAGTATTTCATGTTGAAAGCTATTCTGAAAGGTAATTTTAAGTTAAAGAAGTTTAATCGTTCATAATATACAAAAACATGATTGAATTTTTGTGTTGACTTTATATTCTCTGTCCTTGCTACTCTTACATATTTATTCCAAAAGTATTTTTTTTTGTAGGTTCTTTGGAATATTCTATGTAGACAATTATATTGTCTGTAAATATTGACATTTTTATATCTTACTTTTCGATCAGTATGACTCATTTCTTTTTCTTGCCTTAGGGTTGAATAGGGCCATGAGAAAGGACAACCTTGTCGTGTACTTGATCTTAGTGATAAAGCATTCAGTCTTACACTATTAAGTATGATGCTAGTTGTGGAACTTTTATTGATGCCTTTTATTAGATTAACAATGTTGCCTACTCTTTAGTTTGCTGAAAATTTTATTATGATTGATTGGTTGTTACATTTTGTCAAATGATTTTTTTCTGCATTGATAAATATTATCATATGTGTTTTCTTTCAGCTCTTGGTATAATAAATGACACTGATTTATTTCAGAATATTGAATCAGTCTTTCATTTTTAGGATTTAATCCTTTGTTCATGCTAAATTAAGAAATATATATTGCTATATTTTATTTGCTAGGATTTGTTGAGGATTTTTATGCCTATATTCATGCGGGATATTGGCCTATATATTTTCTGACACTGTCTTTTCTGTTTTTGTTATGATGTCTATTCTGGATATAGAATGAAATGAAATGTATTTTACTTTTTTCTAAATGAAAATATTTACAATTTATGCAATTTCTCCTGTGTTTGTGAAAATTCACTATTGAAATTTAACCTGAAGTTTTTTGGGGGAAGGTTTAATTTATTTATTTTTAATTTTTAAAAACTTGTTCTTTTTAGTTATACATGACAGTAGAATGTATTTTGACATATACATACTTGGAGTTTAACTTTCCATTCTGGTGGTTGTACATGATGTGCAGTTGTTACCGCTGGTGACCGGTGAAGAGTCCTTGCTTCTCCAATGTTGAAGAATAACACCAGAGAAGCACGCCCAGGCAAGGCCAGAGTAGAAATTAGAAGTTTATTAAAGGGCAGCAGAAAAGACTTCTCCTGGAGGAAGAAGGGGACCCAAGAGGTGGAATCCCTGCAAGGGCTGTTGTCTCCCCTTTTTATGGTTCTTTCAGTGATGGAATGTAGGTTGGAAGGCCAGGGGTGGACACAGGTGGGCCAAAGAAGTAATCTGGGCAGGAAGGAGTTCATTAACATTTCTTTGGCATGGGCTATCTTCAAATCTGCTGGGGCTGTTCATTAACATTCCTTTGGATGGACTTTGGGCCTAGGGCTTTTCTGGGGACTTCATTAACATTCCATGAGTTGTCCTGAGTCTCCCCGGAATTCATTCAACATGGCCTCCATTTTAGATCTTATTCGATATTAGACCCGATTTACCTAACTACACTGACTACCTAACCTTAAATCTGGCTTCACAGTTCCACTGTTTGTGTATTCATAGAAAAACACAGGAAAGTTATGTCTGATTCATTCTACTGTCATTCCTATTCCTGTTTCCCTTTACTTCCTTTAATTTACCTTTGTATAGTCCAGTGAATGTCTATTCCCCTCCCAACTTATTGTGCGTCAGCATCCACATATCAGAGAAAATATTTGGCTTTTGGTTTTTTGTGATAGGCTTATTTCACTTAGCATAATAGTCTCCAGTTCTATTCATTTACCATAAAATGCCATAATTCTTCTTTATAGCTGAGCAATAGTCAATTGTATATATATACCACATTTTCTTTATCCATTCATCTGTTGAAAGGCACCCAGGTTGGTTCCAAAGCTTAGTTATTGTAAGTTGAGCTGCTATAAACATTGATGTGGTCGCGTGACTGTAGCATGCTGTTTTTAAGTCCTTTGGGTATATGCTGAGGAGTGAGATAACTGGGTCAAACTGATTCCATCCCAAGTTTTCTGAGGAATCTCCATACTGCATTACATAGTGGTTGCACCAATTTGATGTCCCACCAGCAATGTATGATTTTACCTTTTCCCCCACATCATTGCCAACATTTATTGTTATTTGTATTCTTAAGAATTGCCATTTAGACTGAAGTGTGATGAAATCTTGGAGTAGATTTGATTTGCATTTCTTTAATTGCTAGAAATGTTAAATGATTTTTTAAAAATATATTTGACTGCATTTCTTTTTCTGTGAAGTGTCTGTTCAGTTCCTTTGCCCATTTATTGATTGGGTTATCTTTTTTTTTTTTTTTTTGGTGTTAAGATTTTGAAGTTCTTTATATATCCTAGAGATTGATGCTGTATCTGAGGTGCAGGTGGCAAAGATTTTTCTCCCATTCTGTAGGCTTTTTGTTTATGTTCTTGAATGTTTCATTTGCTGTAAAGAAGCTTTTGAATTTGATACCATCCCATTTATTGATTCTTGATTTAACTTCTTTTTTTTTTTAAGATTTTTTTTTTTTTTTTTTTAAAGAGAGAGGTGAGAGAGAGAGACAGAGAGAATTTTTAATATTTATTTTTTAGTTATCGGCGGACACAACATCTTTGTTTGTATGTGGTGCTGAGGATCGAACCCAGGCCTCACGCATACCAGGCGAGCGCGCTACCGCTTGAGCCACATCCCCAGCCCTTGATTTAACTTCTTATGCTTTAGGAGTCTTAGTGAGGAATTTGGTTCCTAAAATGACGTAATGAAGATTTGAGCCTAAATTTAATATAATAGACACAGGGTCTCTGGTCAAATGCCTAGGTCCATGATTCATTTTCAGTTGAGCTTTGTCCAGGATGAGAGATAGGAGTTCATTTCATTCTGCTACATATGTATTTTCAGTTTTCCCAGCATCATTTGTTGAATAGGCTGTCTTCTCCAATGTATGTTTATGGCACCTTTGTCTAGTATGACATACCAGTATTTATGTCAGTTTGTCTCTGTGTCTTCTATTCTATACCATTGGTCTACATGCCTATTTTGGTGCCAATACCATGCCATTTTTGTTACTATAACCCTGTAGCATAATTTAAGTCCTGGTATTGTGATGCCCCCTGCTTCACTTTTCTTGCTGAGGATTGCTTTGGTTCTTTTGGGCCTCTTATTTTTCAAAATGAATTTCATGACTGCTTTTTCTATTTCTATAAAGAATGTCATTGGGATTTTAATAGGAATTGCATTAAATCTGTATAACGCTTTTGGTAGTATGGCCATTTTGACAATATTAATTCTGCTATCTAGTAGCATGGGAGAGCTGTCCGTCTTCTGAGGCTTACTTCAATTTATTTCTTTAGTATTCTGTACTTTTCATTTCTTTCACCTCTTTGGTTAGATTGATTCCCAAATATTTTCTTTTTGAGGCTATTGTGAATGGGATAGTTTTCCTAATTTCTCTTTGAGCTGATTCATCATTGGTGTATAGGACTTCCATTGATTTATGGGTGTTAATTTTATATTCTGTCACTTTGCTGAATTGATTTATGAGTTTTAGAAGTTTTTCTGGTGGAGTTTTTTGGGTCTTCTAAATATAGAATCATGTCATCAGCAAATAGGGATAGTTGGAGTCTTCTTTTCCTATTCGTATACCTTGAATTACTATCTTTTGTCTAGTTATTCTGGCTAGAGTTTCCAGAATTATGTTGAATTGAAGTGGAAAAAGAGGGCATCCCTGTCTTGTTCTAGTTTTTAGAGGAAATGCTTTCTTTTTTTCCATTTAGAATAACGTTGTCCTTATTTTTAGCATATATAGCTTTTACAGTGTTGAGGTATGTTTCTACCATCTATAGTTTTTCTAGTGTTTTGAACATGAGTAGATGTTGTCTTTTGTCAAATAGATGCTTTCTCTGCCTCAATTGAAATAATCATGTGATTCTTGTCTTTAAATCTTTTTAATGCAATGAATTACATGTATTGATTTCCATGTGTTGAACCAACCTTGCATCTTGGGATAAACCCCACTTGATCATGATGTACTATTTTTAAATATGTTTTTATGCAATTTTCCAGAATTTTATTAAGAATTTTTGCATCCATGTTCATCAGGGATATTGGTCTGAAGTTTTTTTGCTTGACTTGTATTTGTCTGGTTTTAGTATCAAAGTGATGCTAGCTTCATAGAATGAGTTTGGAAGGGTTCCCTCCTTTCCTATTTCATGGAATAATTTGAGGAGGATTGCTTCTTCTTTGAAGGTCTGGTAGAACTCAGCTGAGAATCCATCTGGTCCTGGGCTTTTCTTTGATGGTAAACTTTGAAGGTGCCTTCAATTTCATTGCTTGAAGTTGATTTGTTTAAACTGTGAATGTCTTCCTGATTTAATTTGGGTAGGTCATATGTCTCTAGAAATTTGTCAATGTCTTCAAGATTTTCTATTTTATTAGAGTATAAACTTTCAAAATTGTATATTCTTATGCTTTAGGAGTCTTATTGAGGAATTTGGTTCCTAAACTGACATGATGAAGATTTGGGCCTAAATTTAATTTTAATAGACACAGGGTCTCTGGTCAAATGCCTAGGTCCAAGATCCACTTTCAGTTGAGTTTTGTCCAGGATGAGAGATAGGAGTATTATAATCTGTATTTTAGAAGTGTCTGTATTTTGTCAATGCAAATTTTAGTAATTTTGAATTTTCTTTCTCTGTTAGTGTGCCTAATGGTTTATCAATTTTATTTATTTTTTCAAAGAACCAATTTTTTTTGGTTTCAATTTCATTGATTTCAGCTTTGATTTTAATTGTTTCCTGTCTTCTACTGCTTTTTGTGTTGATTTGTTCTTCTTTTTTCTAGGGCTTTGAGATGTAATATTGGGTTATTTATTTGTTGACTTTCTATTGTTTTAATGAATGAACTCAATGCAATGAACTTTCCTCTTAGATCTGCTTTCATAGTGTTCCAGAGATTTTGATATGTTGAATTATAATTATCATTTATCTCTAAATACTTTTTATTTTATCCCTGATTTCTTCTGCTAACCATTGGTCATTCAATGGTGTATTATATAGTCTCCAAGTGTTAGAGTAACTTCTACCTTTTATTTTATCATTGATTTATAATTTCATTCCATATGATCTGATAGAATGCAGGGTAGCTTCTCTACTTTTTTGTATTTTCCACAACTTGCTTTGTAGCATAAGTATGGTCTATTTTAAAGAAGGATCCATGTGCTGCTGAGAAGAAAGTATATTCACTCATTGATGGATGAAATATTCTATATGTCTGTTAAGTCTAAATTATTATTTAGTTCTATAATTTATTTTTGTTTGAAAGATCTCTCCAGTAGTGAAAGAAGTGTCTAACATCACCCAGTATTATTGTTTTGAGGTCTATTTGAATCTTGGAATTGAGAAGGTTTTTTTTTTTTTTTTTTTTTTTTTTATGTACATAGATGCTGCATTGTTTGGGGCATAAATATTTATGATGGTTATGTCTTGTTGATATTTAATTCCCTTAAGCAGTATGAAATATCCTTCTTTGTCCCTTCTTATTAACTTTGGCTTCATGTCCACTTTATGTAATATATGGATAAAAATCCCTGTTTGTTTATATGATCCACAGAGTGATAAGTTTTTTTCCATTCTTTCACCTTCATCCTATGGATGTCTGCCCATGAGATGAATCTCTTAAAGACAGCATATTATTGGGTCTTACTATTTAATCCAATCTGCCAGTCTATGTCTTTTGATTTATGAGTTTAGGCCGTTAACATTCAAGGTTATTACTGAGGTATGATTTGTATTCCCTGTCATTTTGATTCATTTCTTGTTTTTAACTTGACTTAGTTTCTCCTTTGGTTGAATATCCCTTTAGTGTAGTTCCTCCGTTTGCTGGTTTTCACTTATTTTTTTCCACTTTGTCCTCATGGAATGTTTCTTTGAGAATGTTCTGTAGTGCAGGATTTCTAGTTGTGAATTCTTTTAATTTTTGTTTATCATTGAAGGCTTTTAATTTCATATTCAAATCTGAAACTTAATTTTGCTGGATAGATATAAAATTCTTGGTTGGTATTCATTTTCTTTTAGAGCTTGAAATATATTATTCCAGGACATCCTAGCTTTGAGGGTCTGGATTGAGAAATCAGTTGAGATCCAAATTGGTTTGCTCCTATGTGAAATTTGATTTTTTTCTCTCATGGCCTTTAAGATTTTATCTTTATTTTTTTGTGTTAGTCATCATTATAGTGTGTCTTGGTGTGAGTCTGCTGTAATTTTGTATTTTTGGGTCCTGTAAGCCTCTTGTATTTGATTTTTCATTCGATTCTTTAGGTTTGGAAAATTTTCTGATTTTATATCATTGAAAAGATTGTGCATTCCTTTGGTTTGTATCTCTGCTCCTTCATATATTCTGATAAATCTTAAATTTGATCTGTTCATGTTATCCCATAATTCTTAGATATTCTGTTCATGGTTTCTGTTCATCTTTTTCTGCAAGGTCAACTCTATTTTCAAAATTATATATTTTGTCTTCATTGCCTGAAGTTCTATCTTCCAAGTGGTGTAGTCTGTAGGTGATATTTTCTATTTAATTTATAATTTGGTTTATTGAGTCCTTAATTTTGAGGATTTCTGCTTGTTTTTTTTTCACAATCTCTAAGTATTAATTGAAGTGATCTTTCATTCCTATATTTTTCTTTGATTTCACTCCTTATACTGTCCTTTACTTCACAGATCAATTTAAATATGTACATTCTAAACTCCTTCTTGGACATTTCTTCTACTGTGTTATCAATGGATTCTGTTGTTGGAGCATCTTGGTTTGTTTGGGTGCTTTATTTCCTTATTTTTCATGTTGTTCATGTGTTTTGCCATATAGAAGTATGGATCTAAGTCAGCACAATTTCTACCCTGCTGACCTATAGTTTCCCTGAAGGTTTCTAGCGTATTACCTTTAATTGTGAGACCAATATCAACATCACCCAGTGTAAACAGTACATAGCATTAAACCTAATAGCTCCCATTAAGGCGTGTCTACTGCTTTCTCACATTAAACCAAAATGATGAGTTCAATAACTATAGTCTAAATAGGAAATTTGCTAAAACAGTTTACAATTTCAAATGGTGGACAAGAGAAAAGAAGTAGCATAGTATGTGATGCTTTCAAGGGAGAAGGAGAAAAGCTAGAAGCAAAAATTCACAGGAAGAGTGGAAGGGGAGCCAACAGAGATTGGCTGTTGGTTGGAGAAAAGGTGGAAAGAAAATCCAAGAAAACAGACAAGTGAGAGGAAGAATACAAAGAGAGAAAATTAAAGATATAAGAATACATCAAAAATGCAAAAACACCATTCATATATCATTGTCTTCCACACATGGATGCATAAAAAACGCCCTATTCCAAATACGGTAGAAATGTTAGCCAATAGAAAAATAAATAAATCTCAATGGAAAGTCAAACTGTCTCTGTCAGCATTCAAAAGTTTCTCAGCCATTTCTCTGACTTTCATGGGATCACCAGGCCCAGATCAGCCCTCCCAGACCCAATTACTCTCCAATCTGTCTGGGCTTCAGATGCCTCAGCCTTGGCCACGCTGTAGTCCCAAGATCTCAAAGCTGCTCCTAACTGCAGAGAGAACACCAGGGGTATGCTCATGCAAAGGAGCGACCCTGACAAGCAGCAGCAAGATGGGGGGGTCACCAGCACTCCCAGCAGGAAGACCCCAGGCACTGCCAAATGCCAGGTACTCCCACCCTGGCTCACAGGCCCTGGCCAGTGTCCCAAGATGGGTGTGGCCACATGTAACCAAACCTGGAGTCTCTCCTCCAGCAGATCTCTGGGTGGTGGCAGGGGTTGGTAGCAGCAGGTGGCAGGGTCAGCAGCAGCTGTAGTGAAACAGTGTCAGCAGCAGCTGCAGCAGGGGTGCAACTGCAGCTGTGTGGGCAGCATCACCCAGGTGATCTCTGGGGGAAGCAGCAGTGTCTGCAGTGGTATCAACTACAGCTGCATTGGGGGCAGTGGTATCTGCGTCTGTGGTTAGCAGCAGTGGATGGCTGCAGCTGCATGGGCAGAAGCACCCCAAAAGACCTGCAGGCAACCTGGGGTGGCAGCAGCATTTGTAGTATCCTCTACCTCCTTTTATTTTGTAGCAGTAACTGAAGGCTGGCTAACATATAGGCTCCGTCCATCACAGGGAATGGGTACTTTTTTTTTTTTTTTTTTTTTTTTTTAAAATCTCTTCTAAGAAAGGGATTTAGCCTAGACACCACCTCTTGAACCTTCTCTTGAAAGGAAATGTTAGAAAGCAAAGTCCTACCCAGAGGAGAAAGAAACAAAGACGGTCAGGTTGTAAGGTTAGTATGAAGTATATGCTAATGCAGGGGTGAAAAAATGATCATAACGGAGAAGGAATGGAAATTAGATTGGATCCATCCTATGGAGCCCCCGGCAGGGAAGTGCTGGAGTCATTGCTAGCAGCAGGTCTGGGGAGTGAATTCCTGAGGTGGGTGTGGGGGCAAAGTCTTAGGGAAGTGGAGGCTAAAGATTGATGTGATATTATAGTAGATACAGATTTGGAGAAATTGACAGGGGCCCTGGAGCTAGAATCAAATGAAGTAGGTGGTACTGGGGAAGAAAGAGCATAGAGGCAAGGAGGAGTACTGAGTGAGAGATCCCCAAACAGGGGAGCCAAAACTGAGGATTTTAGCAAAGAGTGAGAGTCAACTAGAAACAAGAGCCTGCTTGCTCTATGCCCAGGTCCAACAGATCAGGAGTTATGGGAGGACATATATAGTCAGTTTATCTAGTTCCAGATAATTTTGCTGAGAATTTCATTGGTTCTAATGATCAATTTGAAGTAATAGATATCATTACTGTATTATATCTTTCAATATATGAATGTGGAGTATTTCTTTATGTAGATCTTTAGTTATTTGTTGTTGTTGTTGTTGTTGCTGTTCAGTAAAACTTTAATGGTTACCTTAAAGAGGTCTTACATGTCTTTGGTTTAATTGATTCCCCAAAACATGATTTGATGATGGTGTAAATCTTGTCTCAATAAAGTATTTTGTTGTTGTTGACACATAGAAATACTGTTGGTTTTTGTATACTTATTTTGGGTCCAGCAGCTTTGCTAAGTGCTATAGATCCTTTTGTCCTAACTATTTCATCTTTAGTTCTTTTATCTTAAAATAATTTCTGTCTTATTTTTCTTTCTAATACTGATATGTTTTGTTTCTTTTTCTTGCTTTATTATTTCCAGTATATCACTTAGTAGAAACAGTAGCGTTTGACAACTTTATCTCAATCTCACTATTGAATAAACACTTTCAGTATGTCATGCTTAAGTGTGATGCTTGTTGTAGACTTTGTGTCTGTGTGTGTGTGTGTGTGTGTGTGTGTGTGTGTGTGTATAGATACCCTTTATTGGGTTAAGAAAATTATCATTTATTACTATTTTGTTAAGCTTTTAGGAAATAACATGTTGAAATTTACACTTTTTTTGGTACCCATTAAGATGCTTATGTGTGAATTCACCATTGGTTATTAATGCTATGAATGGCATTGATTGCTCTCCTAATGTTTAACCAATCTTGAGAATCTGGTATTAATCCAACTTGGTCCTTAAACATTCTTCTTCCCCTCTTCCTCCTTCTCTTTTTTCTCTTACTCCTTTCTTCCTCCTTCATCTTCTTTTCTTTCTTTTGCTCTTCCTTCTTTGAATACTGCTGAATCAGGTTTGGTAATATTTAATATAAGATTTTTGTGTTTGAATAATTTCTTGTACTGCTTTTGTTGATTTTTTTTTTTTTTTTTTGTTAAACAACTTTTAATTTTGAAATGATGTTAGGTTTACAGGAGTGTTATAAAGAATTCCCATATACCCTTCCTCTAGCTTCCCTAGTACATTTGACTTACCCTGAAAGCTTTATCAAGATCAAGACATTTATGTTTTTGCAAACACTATTAACTTACTGCAGACTTGATTAAGATTTCACCAGTTTTTCCTTTAAGATCCTTTTTCTGTTCCAGCATACAATCTAGGATACCAGATTGCATTTAGCTATTGTTACGGTTTAGATATGAGATATCCCCAAAAGGATCCAGTGCAATAAAATGCAAACAGGTTTAGAGTCGAAATGATTGGGTTAGGAGAGTCTTAACCCAAACAGTGAATTAACTGGGTGGTAACTTAAAGGAGGTGTGTGGTTGGAGGAGGTGGGTTGTTGGGGGTGTGCCTTTGTGATTTATATTTTGTCCTTGTTGAGCAGAGCTCTCTCTCTGCTTCCTGGTGCCATGTTTCTACCTGCTATTCTCTACCACACTCTTCTGCCATGATGTTCTGTCTCACCTCAGGCCCTGAGGAATGGAGTTGATAATCTATGGACTGAGACTTCTGAAACTGCAAGCTCTAAATAAAATTCCCTCCTCTAAAATTATTCTTGTTGGGTCTTTTGGTCACAGCAGTAAAAAACTGACTAAATCAGCTGTCATATGTCCTTATTCTTCTCCAGTCTGTGGTAGTTTTTCAGTCTTTGTTCTTTTATGACTTTATTTTTATTATGAATTTGTTCTTCTTTTGTTTTTTATTGCTGCATTATAATAATACATAATAGTGGGATTCATTATTACCATATTACTATGTGCACATAATTTGCTCAGTCTCTTCCCAGTTCCTTCCCTTCCCCTGCCCCTCCATCTTCCTGATCCATTTGCTAAATGAACAATGGTCAGGTGTTTTGAAGAGTATCACTCAATTTGGGTTTGTTTGATGTTTTCTTATAATTAGAATGATGAGTGGATTTGGAAGAGAATGTTACGGTTTGGATGTGAGGTGTCCCCACAAAACTATTTTGTTAATGCAGGAATATTCAGAGTTACAGTGATTGGATTTTGGGAGCTAAAAACTAATCAGTCTATCCTATTTTGAATGACTGGGTGGTGAGTATAGGCAGTCCAGTGGAAGGGTGCATCTCCCTCTCCCTCTCTGCTTCCAGCCATGAATTGTGTAGGTTTTTTCCTCCTTACCCTTCTGCACTGATGTTCTGCCTCATCTTGGGCCCAGAGTATTGGAGTTGGCCTTCTGTGGACGGAGACCTCTGAACTCATGAATCTCAAATAAATGTTCCTTTCTCTAAGTTGTAAGTTTTAAATCACTTACTGGATTTCTTTAAAAACAATTGAGACTATATGTTTTCTCTTTTTATATTTATCAATTTTGTTAATCCCACAAAACTATTCATTTCAAATAAATTTTTATTTTTTTGACATAGAAGTTGCTCACAATATCTTCTTCTTAGGCTGATTGGATATTTAATCATATCTCTTTTTTTGTGATATTGGTTATTATGCCATCTCTTTTTGTTGAACACTTTTGCCTGAGATTTGCAATTTTTATTATTAGCTTTTGCAAACAGCCAACTTTTTGCTTTTTTTTGGCTTTCTATTGTTCTATTGTTTGTTTTTTATTTCATTAATTTCTGCCCTTCTTTTTATTGTTTCCTTTTAAGTTTATTTTAGTGTTCCTTTTTAGCATGTTAGAGACAGACGGCTGCAACATAGATTTTTATTGTTTTTTCTGGTATATACATTTAAATTAAAATTTATTTACTGTTAAGAATTCTTTTAAATGCATTACTCAATGAATGATATGTAGTATTTTCATTGTAATTCAGTTAAAATATTTTCTATTATACTTATTCTTTTTAAATATTAGATGAATCAAAGAAAATAGCATATTTCTAAATTTCCAGATACATGAAACATGCCTAATTTCTTTTTGTTATTTATTTCTAGCATAATGTCCTCCTGATTAGAGAACTTATCCTGGATGATTTTAGTTCTTTACATTTTCAAAGACATACTTAATTGTCCTATATGGACATTAATATTCCCAAGGGAAACCCTTTCTTTCTGGTCTAAAGAGATCAAAAGGGAACTCCTAAGGGCAGAGAAAATGTGTGGGAGCATCTCCCTATGTTTTTCTTTTTCTTTGTTGTGGTACTGCAGATTGCATTCCAGGCAAGTAATCTACTCTTGAGCTACATCAGCAGCCCTGGTTTTGTTTTTATCTGCTTTACAATCCCTGGCCTGGGCAGTCCTTTGGCAGTGGCACAGTGATGAGACTGGCATGTAAAACTCTAAGGAACTAGAGGAGTTGTGGACCTAAAACCTGGGAAAATCTCCATTGTATTTTCTATCTTTCCTTTGCTGACTCTGGGCTTGTTCTGGGCATAGAGGGAGCCTCAGATGTGCATGGCAGGGCCAGGAAACTGAAAGCCTGTATTTCAGGCTGATGTAATGAGGAGAAGGCCCAGGAAGACAGGATTAGGGAGATCAAGAAGGTCCTTCCATTTGAATAGCTTTAAACTGCTTTGAAAACTGAAACCATATTAAAGTCAGTGTCCCCAGCATCCCCTATGGCCTAATCAACATTTTTATTAAGAATAAATAAGATGGAGAATCACATGATTTCCAGGGTGCAATACAGTGGAGTCATCTGAGTCTCAAATTTTCTTTATTTGAAGAATTTTAACCAAGAGTTTATTTTTCAAAATAGATGTAGGACGATTCAAATGATCTATATTTTTTATACGAACTTTGTTTATTTCTGGTTTCAATAATTTATCCATTTTACCTAAGTTCAAATTTATGAGCACATAGCCTTCATAAATTCTTTTCCCCTTCACAATGATAATCTATTTTTTTTTACTTCATCTGCTATTTTTATTTATTTATTTATTTTTATGTGGTGCTGAGGATCAAACCCAGTGCCTCACATGTGCTAAGTGAGTGCTCTACCACTGAGCCACAACCCCAGCCCTGATAATCTATTTTTTTAAAAAAATCTTCCTCTCTCCTTTGCTTAGCCTATGGAGTTTTATTGTATCCATTTTTGTTTTATTAATTTTCTCTATTGCTTGCAGTGTTTTCAACTTTATTCCTCTGCTCTTTATTTTCTTTCTCCTGATGACATTTGCTTTTGTTCTTGTAGTTTCTTAAGGTGAAAATTAGATTGTTGGGTTTTCTTATTAAAAAATAAGAATAAAGTCAGGTATTTTCTTATTAGAAAATAAGCTCCATCTTGTTTTCTATAATGGTGCTACTAATTTACATTCCAACAAACATGTCTATTGTGATTTACATTTTCTAAACGTGGAGTTTGGAATCTCTAAATATGTTTATGGATTTTTCCAATCTCCCTCCTACTTCTTCAGTTATTTCTTGATGTATTTTGAACCTCTAAGGTTCTATGAATAAATGTAGACTTCAGTTTGTTCTTGATGAGCTGACCCTTTCATGATTATGCAATGTTCTTTTATGTTCCTGAAAATTTTCTTTCCCCTGAAGTCCACTTTTTTTCTATTAATTTAGTCACTCCAGTTTCTTTTGACTATTATTGGCATGGTATATCTTTTCCCATCCTTTTATCTTTAAAAATTGATTTACTGTACTCAGACAAATGTCATTTTGTGTGTGTGTGTGTGTGTGTGTGTGTGTGTGTGTGTGTGTATGATATTGGTTATTATGCCATCTCTTTTTGTTGAACATTTTTTTTTGCCTGAGGGCACATAGCAATTGTACATATTTATAGGGCACAATGTGCATTTCAATGACTCTATCTATGAGAGAGTAATGAGTCAGAACAGGGCACTTGGCATATGTATCACCTCAGATACATATAATTTCTTTATATTGAGAACATTAAAAAATCTGTCTTCTATCTATTTTGAAAGATTGAATTAACTGTGGTCAACCATAGTTATCCTACTGTGCTCTAGACCACTAGAAGTTTTCCCTCACATGCCATGCACCTTTATCCAGTAAGTATTCTCTTTTCATCTCTATCTCCTCCACACCCTTCCCTGGTATTCACTGTTCTATATTCTGCTTCTTTGGGGTGGACATTTTAGCTTCCATGAAAAAGTTAGAAGATTTGATGTTTGTCTCTTCATGCCTGACTTATTTTATTTAACATTATATCCTCAGTTCCATCCATGTTGCTGCAAATGACAATTTCATTCCTTTTATGTCTGAGTAATATTCCATTATGTATGCCACATTTTCATTATCCATTCATCTACTGGTAGATATCTAGGTTGATTTACATTTTGGTCATTGGGAATAATGTTGCAGTGAATATGTGAAGGCAGATGTCTCTTTGACATGGTTTTAATTTTTTTGAATATATACCCAATAATGGAATAGCTGGATCACACAGTAGTTCTCTTTCTAGATTTTTGAGGACGCTCCATCTTGTTTTCTATAATGGTGCTACTAATTTACATTCCAATAGTGTATGAGGTTTCCCTTTCCTCCACATCCTTACTTACTTTTGTTATTTATTTATTTTTTAAATAAGATCTATTCTACCTGGATAAGATGATACTCATTGTGATTTTGATTTGCATTTCCCTGATGATTAGTGATGTTAAACATTTTTTTTTTCACATTCTTTTTTGGCTATTTATATAACCTCTTGAGAAATATCTATTCAGGCAATTTTTCCATTTTTTAAAAATTGAATTACTTATTTTTTTCCTGATAAATTTTGTTTGAGTTCCTAATATAGTCTGGAAATTTATTCCTTATTGGATAAATATATTTACAATTATTTTCTTCCATTCTGTAATTTACCAGTTCACTCTGTTGATTAAATCCTTGATGTTAGAAGCTTTTTAATTCAAGGAAACCTCATGTGTCATCTTTTTGTTTTGCTAGTGCTTGTAGTTTCATATTAAAAAGTGCTAGACCATATCCTGAAGCATTTTTTTCCTATATATTCTTCTAGTAGCTTCATAGTTCAAGGCCTCACATTTAAGTTTTTGATCAATTTTGAGTTGATTTTTGTATATGGAAAGAATCAGGGATCTAGTTTCTTTCTTTTGTACATGAGCATCTAGTTTTTCTAGCACATTTGTTGAAGTGACTTTTCTTTATCCAATGAATACTCTTGTTGTCTTTGTCAACAATCAGGTGGCTTTTAAATATTTCTGCATTCTCTATTCTGTTCCACCAGAGTATGTGTCTGTTTTTATGTCACCACCACACTGTTTTGGTTACTACTGCTTTGTAGTGTGTTTTGAAGTCAGGTATTATAATGCTCCAAGTGTTGTTCTTTTTGCTCAGGATTATTTGGCTATTCAGCGTCTTTATGGTTTCATACAAATTGAAGGAGCTTTTTTTCTATTTATATGAAGAATATCATTAGTATTTTCATAAAGATTACATTGACTCTGTAGATTATTTTGCACACCATGCACAGTTTAATTCTTCCATTTCATGAGCATGAGTCATCTTTGTTTCATCTTCAATTTCTTTCATGAGTGCTTTGTAATCTTCATTGTAAAGATCATTCATTTCCTTGGTTAAATTTACTCCTAAGGTGGTTTTTTTTTTTTTGTAGCTATTGTGAATAAGATTGGCTTCATTATTTCTTCCTTGAATATTTTGTTATTGTTGTATAAACACCTAATAATTTTTATATGTTTATTTTGTTTCCTGCAACCTTACTGAATTTGTTTACCGGTTCTAACAAGTGAAGTCTTTAATTTTTTTTCCTCATTATAAAATCATGTTGTCTGTAAAC
This sequence comes from Callospermophilus lateralis, assembly GCF_048772815.1. Classification (NCBI taxonomy): domain Eukaryota; kingdom Metazoa; phylum Chordata; class Mammalia; order Rodentia; family Sciuridae; genus Callospermophilus; species Callospermophilus lateralis. The sequence continues at coordinate 100,667,730 of NC_135305.1, forward strand.
AGGGATAATTTGACCTTTTCTTTTTTCTATTTGGATGCCCTTCAAATAAGTCACTCTTCAGTAAACATGAGGAGTACCTATTTTCAAAGAATAATCCCAGATAGTTGATGCATTTTATCAAATTTTAAAAAATATTTTTAGTTGTAGATTGACACAATACATTTATTTTATTTATTTTTATGTGGTGCTCAGAATCAAGTCCAGTGCCTCACACATGCTAGTAAGTGCTCTACACTGATCTACAACCCCAGCCCCTCATTTTATCAAATTTTTACCACCAGCAGTCAAACTTTTTAAATAATCACTGAGTGTACACTGAAAGATATTCAGTGCTATAGGAAGTATAAACTGTTTTGAAGATTATACAGTTTTTTTTAAAAAAAACTTTAAAAAGATAACCTATAGGTGAGTTACCTCAAAGAACTTCTTAGGATACAGTATAGATATTTATAGTATAGAAAGGATCTACTGGGTCTCCATGTGACCCTCCACAAAGTCAACAGTGGTTTTCTTAAAACCCAGTACAAAGACTGCTGGCTCAAAACCATATTTTGAAATGACAATAGCGTGAGATTTGACTGCATAACTACTATCTCTTAAATAAGTATGCTCAATTGTACTTGGGCTTGTAACCGTGGGGCAGTAATGCTACAAATCTTCCACCCTCTCAATCTAAATTCAGTCACATGAAAATGTACTCATTCTCTAAACATTGTCTGAAGTCCTCATTTTCCTAGCACTGAGGGAAACCTAAGAGGAATTCAGAATTCCAAATGCTTATATTCAGGGCAGGATGAACTTTAGAATTCCACTTTCTTTCACTAATGACAACCCACAGGTCTCAAATTATGCATGCAAACACCTGGATAACTCTTTGACCACTTGGAAAAACATCTCTTATTTATTATCTGTGTCTGTTTTTCTCATCTACCTGTGTCTTCCCACTTCTCAGGGAAATTTCTGAGTCATTTGCATCTTTGTGGATGCAGGGGCCATCTGGCTGCCATAACTATCCCTCCATTGATCTCCAGGATTGATTTGACTGATCTGAGTGATCTTCTTGCCTTGCTGTTTCTTGTGTATCCCTCCCAAAGCTATGCTTTCAGTGGAAGAGGATGGGTTTCCGGATAGAGGAGGGTCAGTCTTCCATCAAGGGTACACAAGGCTCCAAACAAGCTCTCATGGTCCATTTACATAATCATTGCCCTTTGTGACAAGTGCCATCTTCTCCGGCTCTTTAGTTTTTCCCCCCTTTGTTTTTCATGATTTGATTCATTTGAATTTGGAGTTTATTCTCTTTAATGTTTGCTTACTTCAAGAATCAATTTGGGGATGTTTTCAGCTATTATTTTTAAATGGATTTTCTGGGCCAATCCTTTCTCTTTTGCTGTGATTCCCATGATGTCATCATTCTATTAAGACAATGGTCACATTGTTTGTCATTCTTTCTATTCTTCAGATTGGATAATGTTTATTAATTCATCTTTAATCCGTGAACTCTTTCCTCTGGGATCCCCATTGTGCTCTTGAGCAGGCCATTTAGTTTTTATTTCATATATTCCATTTCAGTTGGTTATTTGTTTTGTTTCCTTTTTTGTTGAAAACCTTAATCTTTTGTATTTTTGTAATTGGCAGATAATCTTGTATGTATTTATGGTGTCCAACATGTTTTGAGGTTAAGAACACTTAACATGCGTTCTCTTAGCAGTTTTTAAGTTCACTTCCCATATCTTCAGGAAGCATGGATATAAAAGCTACCTTATCTCTGGTCATTTCTATATGAGGATAATCTTGAGGACAAGCCTCGTTGGTTATTTTTCCTCTTGAGCATTTTCCCTATCCTCTTAGTTTTTCTGTGTGCTGATTGCTTTTAGATTGTGTCCTCCACAAATATTACACTCTTCAGACACCAGGTGCAGGGTCCTGTTGGGGCATGTTGATGCTTTTGTTGGTTGGCTGGTGTGAGCAGGCTCTTCATCAGACCCTGACCACAACTTCTCTTTCATTGTCTGTGGCCAGTGGTTTCAACCTCATGTCTGTTTGTAAAGCTTTTACTATGCTGCTCTGTGTCTCTCCCAGGCCTGCATCACACAGCACTTGCATTGTGACTTTGGCTGTGGTTTAACTCTCAGTTCATTTCTTGAAGCTTTCCCTGCCTTGCATGGTCCACTTGTGAACCAGTTGGCACACTGTCTTTGGGTGTGTGAAGTTTCATACCCTGAGTCAGGCAACCTCCTTCACAGCTCTCTTTCCTCTGGGATGACCCCATGCTCTCTGGACTGTAGAGCATCTTTTTTTTGGTGTGTGATTTCTCTGGTCACTATGGTGGTTTATTCTGGAGCACAACTTGTCTATTCTCCAGCCCCAGGATGGGGCTTATCCTGAGAACAAAGCTTGGAAAGAAAAGCGCAGAAAAAATAAGGGATTTCTATCTGTACTCTTTTAATTTCAAGAGCTCTTTTCTTAGTTCCTCTTCCTAGAAAGATAGAATTCTGAGTCTCCTCTACCACTGTTGCACCTTCTGTGACTGGGGCTGCCTTTGGATCAGTGTGATAAGATAGAAGAGAAAAAATAAAACAGAAAACACCCCCATAGGGGCTGCTTTTCCATGTTTTGACTCCCCGCCACACAACTGACTGGTTTTGGTTTACTGAATATTTTATTTATAAATCGACCATTGATGCAGCTATGGAAATTTTATTTAGCTAGAAGTAGCTTTCCTGGTTAATTTTCCTATTATTTTATTTTATTTTTTTGGGAAATATTTAGTATTTTTTATTTATTTATTTTTTTTATTTTTTTTCATCTTTCATACATTTGATTCATGTGAGTTATGCTTTTCCATTTTTACCCCAAATACAAATTGCAGAATCACATCAGTTATACATTCACAATGTTTACATAATGCCATATTAGTGACTGTTGTATTCTGCTGTCTTTCCTATCCCCTACTATCCCCCCTCCTCTCCCCTCCCATCTTCCCTCTCTACCTCATCTGTTGTTGTTCCATTCTCTCCCTCCCCCCCCTTTCCCCTCACAACCTCATATATATGATTTCGTATAACGATGTGGTTTTCCTTCCGTTTCCATGCAATTTCCCTTCCCTCTCCCTTTCCCTCCCTTCATTCGTCTCAGTTTAATGTTAATCTTTTTCTCATGCTCTTTCCCCCTGTTCAGTTCTTAGTTGCTCTCCTTAAATCAAAGAAGACATTTGGCATTTGTTTTTTAAGGATTGGCTAGCTTCACTTAGCATAATCTGCTCTAATGCCATCCATTTCCCTGCAAAATCCATGATTTTGTCATTTTTTAGTGCTGCATAATACTCCATTGTGTATAGATGCCACATTTTTTTTTATCCATTCATCTATTGAAGGGCATCTAGGTTGGTTCCACAATCTAGCTATTGTGAATTGTGCTGCTATGATCATTGATGTGGCAGTATCCCTATAGTATGCTCTTTTAAGGTCCTCAGGGAATAGTCCGAGGAGGGCGATAGCTGGGTCGAATGGTGGTTCCATTCCCAGCTTTCCCAGGAGTCTCCATACTGCTTTCCATACTGGCCGCACCAATTTGTAGTCCCACCAGCAATGTACAAGAGTACCCTTTTCCCCACATCCTCGCCAGCACTTATTGTTATTTGACTTCCTAATGGCTGCCAGTCTTACTGGAGTGAGATGGTATCTTAGGGTGGTTTTGATTTGCATTTCTCTGACTGCTAGAGATGGTGAGCATTTTTTCATGTACTTATTGATTGATTGTATGTCCTCTTCTGAGAAGTGTCTGTTCAGGTCCTTGGCCCATTTGTTGATTGGGTTATTTGTTATCTTATTGTTTAATTTTTTGAGTTCTTTGTATATTCTGGAAATTAGGGCTCTATCTGAAGTGTGGGGAGTAAAGATTTGTACCCAGGATGTAGGTTCCCTATTTACTTCTCTTATTGTTTCTATTGCTGAGAAAAAACTTTTTAGTTTAAGTAAGTCCCATTTGTTTATTCTTGTTATTAACTCTTGGGCTATGGGCGTCCTATTAAGGAATTTGGAGCCTGACCCCACAATATGTAGATCGGAGCTTTATTTATTTATTTTTTTATTGGTTGCTCAAAACATTACAATGATCTTGACATATCATATTTCATACATTTGATTCAAGTGGGGTATGAATTCTTATTTTTATCACGTGTACAGATTGCAGGATCACATTGGTTATACATCCACGTTTATACATACTGCCATACTAGTGTCTGTTGTATTCTGCTGCCTTTCCACTAATCATTTTGTGTCAAATTTTAATATTAATCGAAACCTTTATTTTATTCCTGTGCAATAAAAACACAGATAATTTTCTTCAATCTGTACTTTTTAAAATTTCAATGCATTTTTTTCAGGCATTTTATTTCCATCTGTATAATCTAAATCCTAGAAAAGGTTATGGTTTTTGTTTTAGTATAGTCAATTTGGAGATAGTCTCATAATTCTTTTGATTTCCTCTTATATCTTCAGTTTTCCATCTGTGATAATGTTCCTTCTACCTAAAATATATCCTTTCTATTTTCTAGCAGTGTGTTCTATTGACAAGTTCGCTCAGATTTTTTTATCTAAATTTTTTATTTCTATTTTATTTTTTTAATGAATTTGTCAGGTATCCTACATAGAAATGAAAAACTTGCGTTTCTGGCTAATGTTATAAAGTCAAATGTGTGATGAAAATTCTCATTTTATATATTTGTTCTTTGCTCTTTTTTTTTTTTAAATACCTTTATCTTATTTGTTTATTTTTATGTGGTGCTGAGGATCGAATCCAGGGCCTTGTGTGTGCTAGGCGAGCACTCTACTGCTGAGCTATCACCCGAGCCCTGCTCTTTGCTCTTTTAAATTTTATTGCAAGAGTCTGATGATGCAATGCATGCATATATGTATACATAATTGATATGTCAAATTATAAGAGCGGTCTCTTGGTTTTTTCTTTTTTTCCTCTCACTTTGTCTCATTTCATTAAATAAATATTATTTTCAATTTCGCTGGTACAAGTAAATGTCCCGATTCATTTTTGTTTCCTGCACTAAATTAGTCTCAACATTTGTTCATTTTCTATCATTTGTATACCACACAGTGTTCTCATTGATTCATTGATAATGTGTTTTTCTATTTACTTAGATTCATAGGCTTCCAGTTAGGTGGTATTTTCACATAGTGAACGATAGTTTCGTGTATCTACTCTTCCTTCTGTTGGGATGCCCTGTGGATCCACAGGTTCAAGCCTTGATGCCAGTTTAATGGTTGGAGAAGGAGAGGAGACTAAAGGCTTGAATATTTTTTTTTGCAAAATAAATTTGCTTCTATGACTGTTCGTGTCTTTTCTGCTCTGGATGTAGCAATGCTCTGTTTTGATACCAAATATGATGTGGGGAAGCAGGTGCCTTTTTCTCTTTGGAGAGAGATTAACTTTTGGCCTTGAGAGTCCCTTTCTCCCACGTCTTGTTCTCTGCATAAGTGAAGAACTCTCAGAGTCCTGGGAAACCATCCTGGGAGACAGAGTCCCACAGCCCTTTTTATCCCTGTGCACATATTCCATTACCATGGCCATCAAAACCTCCCCAAATGCAATTTCTGTACCAGTTTTGAGGTCTACCCTTTTATTTCCTTTCCCTTCAGTTTTGGAGTGTTTTGGGAGTCCTCAATCTTCTCCATTTGGATCCTATGGGTCTTTTTTCTTAGTCTGATGAAGTTTTGAAAGACCTGGGGATTCTTAAGAACCTGGTTCCATTTCTATTATAATAGAAATTCTTTTGAGTTTCTGGATTTTTTTGGTTTCCAGTCTTAATTTTTAAGGTTTTGAGTTTTCCCTTAGGTTTTATTTTATTATATAATTTCTTTTCTGAATGGAGGTGGGGGGATAATACTTCCCTTCTTAATTTAGTATCTTCCACTTTCTTTTAGATGACTTTAAAAAATTCTCTCTCCCTGTTTACTTTAATTATTTATTTATTTTTGTGATCACAAATAATTCATGCTCATGTGAAACATTGTAGAAAGTCAGAGAAAGTATAAATTGGGAAATATTATTTTATAGTCTTTTGTATAATAAAGAATCTGTGTACTTTACCCCCCCTCAGTTCATAGGAGGCAGTCTTGGAATCTTCCAAGTGACAATAAATATCTTTATTATTCATGATGTACCACTGGGACAATACCAGAATTTATACCAATGAGGTAATTCATGATGTGCTTCCTCATTACCTTAAGGATGTGGGCCTGGTCATGTCAGAAAGTCCAAGAATGTGATTACAGAGTTAGGGCTTTGGGCCATGTGCCATCAGCCCAACTTCTGGGGAAGGAGAGAAACTGGAGATTGACTTCAGGTTCGTAGTCAATGACTCAGTCAGTCTTGCCTGATTAAAAACTCTGGGTACCACAGCCCGAATGAGCTTCCTGGTTATTGATACCTATTAATGTGCCCCGAGGGTGACTAAGGACACAGAAGCTTCTCATTTGAGACCCTCCCAGAAGTCACTCTATGACTCTCATCTTGTTAGTCATAGCTTATATCTGTTACTGTCTAGGGGTGCTGGAGTCATTGTCTCTGTTCAGCGAAGAATTGAAGAACAGGACACAGAAGTAACAAGAAAGAATTAGGTTTATTGCAAAAGTGACACAGAGAGATTTCTCCTGAGAGAAGGGACCCCAGAGCTGGGAATCCAGTGGGGGAAGTTTGGGCCTGTTCTTTTTTTATGGTCTCTGGAATTTCTTCCTTTCCTGATCTTCTCTTCTGTTCACATGCTCCTCACTATTATTGATTGGTACCCCCTCTGTCCATGTGTTTTAGTTTTTCTGTTGGGTCCCCCACTTAGAAGCACAAGTACAGAAGTGTCAATCTGATTGAGTCCCCTGCTTGTCTTTGTGAGCACTTTTGTTAAACAGGAAGTTGACCTCATCAGAAGACCTTCTTCATGCTCCTGGGTTCTGGCTCTGTCCCGACCTCCTCACTCATCATCTTGCCCTGGCTGCCTAAGCCCTTCTACATCTCTCTCATATCCTTTTTAGTTTTTCTGTTATAAATCTATAATTATAACAGCACTATTTGAGGTTGAAATTCAGGGGGTTGTGGGAACCATGAATGTGCTGCAAGTTAATCAGAAATAAGGGTTGTCTGGGAATCCTTGAGTTTCTGTCTGAAGGGAGGACAGTCTTGTTAGGGACTGTGCTCTTGTGTTAGTTAGCTTTGCATTACTATAACAAAACATCTGAAATAATCAACTTAGAAAGAGGAAAATTTGCTTTGGCTTACAGGTTGAGAGGATTTGGTCCATGGTTTGTTTACTCTGTTGCTTTTGGGACTGCTGTGAGGCAATACATCATGTGGGGAGCATAAGGAGGAGAGAGATGCATACCTCATAGTAGCAAGGAAGTGAAAAAGAGAGAGGAAGAGGAATGGACATGATCCCAGTAACCAGACTTTCTTCCACTAGGCCACACCTCTAAAGATTCCACCACCTCTTGATTTGGGAACAAATCCTTTAGCCCATGGGCCTTTGAAGGATACTCATTCAAACTATTGTAGCCCTTAACCTGTGAAGTATGATCTAACTCGGGGCAGTCAGTGTCAGGATTGCCTTTGCAGAACATCTCTTCTCAGATGGTCTGCTTATTTTCATTTTGAAAGATTTCTTTTTTTTTAATTTTTAAAATTGCTTTTATTTTTTAAATACATGACAGCAGAATGCATCACAATTCTTATTACACATATAGAACACAATTTTTCATATCTCTGTATATAAAGTATGTTCACACCAATTCATGTCTTCATACATGTACTTTGGATAATGATGTTCATCACATTCCACCATCACTACTAAACCCCTGCCCCCTCCCTTCCCCTCCCACCCCTCTGCCCTATCTAGAGTTCATCTATTCCTCCCATGCTCCCTCTCCCTACCCCACTATGAGTCAGTCACCTTATATCAGAGAAAACATTCGCCATTTGTTTTCTTTTGGGATTGGCTAACTTCACTTAGCATTATATATTCCTTCATTCTAACATCCATGGGTTTTTCTTCTTTATAGTTAAGATCATCTCATCTATACAATATAATATCCCATTTTGTTTTTCACTGAGACTTTTAATGTAAATGGCACACTCGTTTTATTGTGTTTCTCAGATATTGCAAATCAAAGATTTGTGGCAGCCTTGCCTCAAGAACTTTATTGGTGCCATTTTACCAATAGTATGTGGTCACTTCATGTCTCTGTGACACATTTTGGCAATTCTCACATTTCAAAATTTTTTTTTTATTATTATTTTTTTATGGTGCTCAGTAGTTTTTGGTATTACTATCTCACCCTTTGTCCCCCTTCCTCTATTGATCTCCCTCTAATTTGCATGAAATCCCTGCCCCCCCATATATTTTTTTTCCTTTTTCCTCCCTACCTTACACATTTGAGAGAAAATATAGGACCTTTGACCTTCTGAGTTTGATTTATTTCATTTGACATAATGGTCTCTAGTTTCATCAATTTCCCTGAAAATGACATAATTCAATTTTTATTTATGGCAGAACAATACTCCATTGTGTACATAGACTACCTCTTCTCTATCTATTTATTTTTTGATGGACATCTAGGCTGGTTTGTTAGGTTAACAATTGTGAATTTTGCTGCTATAAAGGTGGGTATGCATGCATCACTGTAGTATGGTATGATAACTTTAATTCTTCAAAAAAAAATACTGAGGAGGGGTATAGCTGGGTCATGTGGTGCTTTCTAGTCTTTTGAGGAAGCTCCTTACTAATTTCCATAATGGTTAAATTAATTTACAATCCCATCAATTGTATAAAGTGTTCCTTTTTCTCCACATCCTCTTCAGCATTTATTATTATTTGTATTCTTGATGACTACCGTTCTAACTGGTGTGCAATGAAATCTCAGTGTAGTTTTTGATTTTGATTCCCTAGTTACTAGTAATGTTAAACATTTTTTCATACACTTATTTGGCTACTTGTATTTCTCTACACTTAACATTACTACATTTAGGGTAACGTGACTTATATGTGCTGGGAAACCAAAAAGTTTATGTGACTCCCTTTATTGTGACATTCACTTTACTGCAGTGGTATGAAACAACCTGCAATATCTTCAAGGTATGCCTGGGGTTCATAATATTTAATCCCTACAGCAACTACATTCGGGGAATTTTGCAGATAAGGAATCTGAAGGTGTGTCAGATAGGCAACAGAAGCACCAAGGTCCATTCTAAGATATCCTAGGCCTGAAGTACAGGCTATTTTCCACCTACTATCATACTTTCACTTAGTGTCATTTTCCAGTGCAATTTTAAGTAACTCTTCTCAATTTAGAGGTAGCTGTTTTTCAATAAAAAGACATCTGTGGGTTGGGGTTTGGCTCAGGGGAAGAGTGCTTGCCTAGCACGTGTGAGGCACTGGATTCCATCTTCAGCACCACATAAAAATAAATAAATAGATGTATTATATTCATCTATAACTGAAAAAAATTAAAAAAGAAAAGACATATGAACTGCTCAGTTACTTTTTGAGTACAGTCTGAGGACCTGGGGTAAGGAAAAGGAGCCAGGTTGTTGATAGAATTGAATTGGTAAGATGTTCAAAATTGCAAGGTTGACAGAGCCTGGGAGGATAAGAGGAGGAGGATGTTCCAGGCAAATAATCCAAATCTGAGACTTAAAAAAATAAATAAATAAACTTCTCTTGTTGTGTGGGCATGTCAGCTCCTTTTAAAGGGTTGGGTGGAATATTTATTGTTGGATAAGATTCTGTTTTTCAGTGAGGCAATGGAAAAGATTTGTGCTCTGAGATACTTTTTCTATTCCACTTCAAGCAACCTCCCCCAAAGATTGTGCTTGTGTGTATGAACTTGTGTGTGTACATGTGAATGTAGGGTATGTGCATGAGTGTGTCTGTGTGAGTGTGAGTTCGTATGAGTGTGTGATATGGATGTAAACTCACATTTGTCCATTTTATCACTTGTTTTGAGTTCCACGAAGAATTAGTTGAAGCCATAAGGAAGCAATAATTATCAAGATTGGCAAGAATTCAAGCATTGATTCATATTGAATGCAATTGCAGTGGGCAAAGATAGATTGTATTTTGTTGAAATGCAGAAAGTAATTTTCATTAATTTTAGGGTGGAGGAGTTAAAAAAAAATAAAACCTTTTGCAAAGACTTCTGATTATTTCCCCTTAACTAAAGTCACCAGATTACATGAGGATTATTTATAATGTGGTCATTGTTAACTTCACAACTTTAGAGGCTTCTGAGCATGCAAAGAAACACATTGAAATATGTAAAATAAATTAAAAATAAAAAGAAGTAACTTCTCTAACAAGCTGCAAACAGGCAAAAATCCCAGTCCCATGGGGGCAGACCAGATGGGGGGAGTCCCACACAATTCACAGCCTATTTTGGTGTGAGATTTATAAAGTGTTGATCTGTCAGAGGAAAGTGACAGAGTTTGGAAGAGCCTCCAATCTTGCCTAATTTCCAAATTTATGAACTTTTTAGATTCCAGTTAGCTTGAAGAGGAGGAGATAACTAGATAGATTTCAAATCCTGCATAGCTCAGGAGTAGTAGGCTCTGGCCTGGAGGAAGGGGAGTGTACACATTGTGAAGCTCCCACCCATACTCTGAGTTCAGCTCCTGGCTCTGCTTCATTGGGATAATGTAGATGCTGTCCCCCACACTGGGACAAATTAACAGTTTAGGGGCCTTACTCAGTGAGGCAGATATAACACCCAACCTCCCAATAGAGGTCTTGGCATAGAAATAATCCTGAGATAAGTGGAACAAGCCATATAGATGGTTTGATTATGCAAATGGTGAATCTCTTTGTCATGAGAGAGCTCCGCAGGAGTATCTGGGGGGTTCATGCTGGGTCAGTTTGGTTTGCTTGTCCAAGGTAACACTAAGAGCCCCTATGTCTCAGGTCTGGGTCTGGCTGGCTATTCTTCCCTCCCAGGATCTGTGTGGTAGGGGGAGTGAAGGCAGAGTCTTGGGCAGGATACTGATGTTGTAGGGCTGGGAGGACAAGGGTCTAACCTTTCCCACCAGCGTGCTCTCTTCTCTCCTGTTTTGTTGGCTGGACCTTAGGGTGGTTCTATCTTTCCCTTACTGAGTTAATGTGGCTCTACAGTGTACCTTGGGTGTCTGTAGCTCTGCTCATACTGGTCCTGGGTGGGGCCTGGGTCAAAGTTCCCATGGGAGGCCATGAATGGGCAGATGCCCAGCTGACAAAGGCACTACATCTGGGTAACAGAGCTTGCAAATGCAGTGCTGAGTCCAGTGCTCTGCACAGCATCTGTGTAGCTCTCAGGAATGACGTCCTTCTCCATCTGAACCTGCTCATGAACATCTGGTGCTCTTTGGGATGAAGATACCCTTTGGTGTGTTTGCTTTTATGCTTCAAGGCCAAGGTCATCTTCCTTCCTGTAGCTACAGGCTGGCCACATGTAGGACATGTAACCCCTGGGATGTCCTTTATCTTGGGGGCTCCTTTGCCTAAAAGGAATATTTCATTACATCTGCCAATTCATAATTGGCAGAAGCTTGGCCTCCTAGTCTGCCCTCCTGCTCAGCCTCTGTGTGAGCCAGATATGTGTGACCACATGATTTCTGTTCATCCAGGCTCTTAGCATTGTGTGGTAAAAGATGAGATGGAACGTTGTCGTGCTTATCCAACGGTCTCATCTTGAAGGAAAAGAATACCATAAGAAAAAGTTCTTTTACATTTAGTAATTGACGTTGTCAAAAATTTGTCAAGAAAGTCCTTAGTATGTTAATCAAATTTACCACATTATAAAGTGTTTCAGTCAGCATTTTGTCACTGTGACCCAAAGATCTAAAAAGAACAACTAAAAGCCAGAAAAGTTTATTTTGACTTATGGTTTCAGAGGTTCAATTCATGGTGGGCTGACTCAGCTCTGGGCCCAAGATAGGCATAACATCATGGCAGATGAAAGCAGTGTAGAACATGGGAACAGGAAGAACAGGGAGAGAGCTCTTCTCCCCAGCAACAAAATATAGACCCTAAGGTTATGCCCCTTGAGACCTACTTCTTGCAGCCACACCCTATTTGTCTACAGTTACTGTCCAGTTAATCCACATCAGTGGATTAATCCATTGATTAGGTTACGTCTCTCATAATTTAATCATTTTACCTCTGAAAATTCTTACATTGTTTTACATTTGAGCTTTTGGGGGACACCTCATATCTAAAGCATAATATAAAACTACTTTTATTTTTTTATTCCTAAAACCACCTTGTCATGTCCAGTAAGTAGATTTTAGTCTTCTCTTCAACTTGCTGCAGAGCCTAATATGTTTCCTCTGCTGGCCTGGTGTGGCTGCACACAGGCTACATTTTGGTCCCTTGTCCCCTTCCTAAGATCCTCATGAGGTCTTGGCCCAAACTGTAGAAAACAGGTAGTTTTTCTTACAAATCAAACACCTGCTAAATCTCTAGTGTGTGGCTATAACTCAACTCTGCTTTCTGCAAAATGTGTTTCTAGGGAGAACCATCAACAGCAGCAGCACGAAACCATCAGAAACCCTAATGTGAGGGCATTTTTGGGCTTCACTGGCAATAGGAGATCCCAGAAATCTTGAGGTATAGCCCACACTGGTGCAGCTTTTCAGGATAAATGGGGATGAAGTGCTTCAGTTGTGGTTTGAGGATCTAAAAGCATTAGGAGTGGGAGGTGGTTTTCCATGACCATTTATGGCTGCCTGGTTGACATGAAGAATGAGAATCATCAAGATATGTACAGGTGCTATTGTAAGCTTAAATCACAAAATATGGTTTTCCCCTTCTGCTTTTAAGTGAGTAGTTATATGGCAGACATTGGAACTCGGCTATTTTTTTTTTTTTATTGGTTGTTCAAAACATTACAAAGCTCATGACATATCATCTTTCATACATTTGATTCAAGTGGGTTACGAACTCCCATTATTACCCCAAATACAAGTTGCAGAATCACATCAGTTACACATCCACATTTTTACATATTACCATATTAATGACTGTTGTATTCTGCTACCTTTCCTAACCCCTACTATCCCCCCTCCCCTTCCCTCTCATCTTCCCTCTCTACCCCATCTGCTGTTGCTTAATTCTCTCCCTTGTTTTTTTTCCCTTTCCCCTCACAAACTCTTATATGTAATTTTGTGTAACCATGAGGGTCTCCTTCCATTTCCATACAGTTTCCCTTCTCTCTCCCTTTCTCTCCCCCTACTCCTCTCTATTTAATGTAGTCTTTTCCTCATGCTCTTCTTCCCTGTTCTGTTCTTAGCTGCTCTCTTTATATCAAAGAAGACATTTGGCATTTCTTTTTTAAGGATTGACTAGCTTCACTTAGCATAATCTGCTCTAATGCCATCCATTTCCCTGCAAAATCCATGATTTTGTCGTTTTTCAGTGCTGCGTAATACTCCATTGTGTATAAATGCCACATTTTTTTTAATCCATTCATCTATTGAAGGGCATCTAGGTTGATTCCAGAGTCTAGCTATTGTGAATTATGCTGCTATGATCATTGATGTGGCAGTATCCCTATAGTATGCTCTTTTAAGGTCCTTAGGGAATAGACCGAGAAGGGTGATAGCTGGGTCAAATGGTGGTTCCATTCCCAGCTTTCCCAGGAATCTCCATACTGCTTTCCATATTGGCCACACCAATTTGCAGTCCCACCAGCAATGTACAAGTGTACCCTTTTCCCCACATCCTCGCCAGCACTTATTGTTGTTTGACTTCATAATGGCTGCCAATCTTACCGTAGTGAGATGGTATCTTAGGGTGGTTTTGATTTGCATTTCTCTGACTGCTAGAGATGGTGAGCATTTTTTCATGTACTTGTTGATTGATTGTATGTCCTCCTCTCAGAAGTGTCTGTTCAGGTCCTTGGCCCATTTGTTGATAGGGTTATTTGTTATCTTATTGTTTAATTTTTTGAGTTCTTTGTATATTCTGGATATTAGGGCTCTATCTGAAGTGTGAGGAGTAAAAATTTGTTCCCAGGATGTAGGTTCCCTATTTACCTCTCTTATTGTTTCTCTTGCTGAGAAAAAACTTTTTAGTTTAAGTAAGTCCCATTTGTTTATTCTTGTGTTTAACTCTTGGGCTATGGGCGTCCTATTAAGGAATTTGGAGCCCGACCTCATAACATGTAGATCGGAGCCAACTTTTTCTTCTATCAGGCGCAGAGTCTCTGATTTGACATCAAGCTCTTTGATCCATTCTGAATTAACTTTTGTGCATGGCGAGAGAAAGGGGTTCAGCTTCATTTTGTTGCATATGGATTTCCAGTTTTCCCAGCACCATTTGTTGAAGATGCTATCCTTTCTCCATTGCATGCTTTTAGTGCCTTTATCAAATATAAGAAAGTTGTAATTTTGTGGATTGGTCTCTGTGTCCTCTATTCTGTACCATTGGTCCACCTGCCTGTTTTGGTACCAGTACCATGCTGTTTTTGTTACTATTGCTCTGTAGTACAGTTTGAAATCTGGAATCGCTATACCTCCCGATTCACACTTCCTGCTTAGAATTGCTTTTGCTATTCTGGGTCTTTTGTTTTTCCATATGAATTTCATGATAGCTTTATCTATTTTTACAAGAAATGTCATTGGGATTTTGATAGGCATTGCGTTGAACCTGTAGAGAACTTTGGGTAATATCGCCATTTTGATGATGTTGGTTCTGCCTATCTATGAACAGGTTACCTTTTTCCATCTTCTAAGATCTTCTTCTATCTCTCTCTTTAGGGTTCTGTACACTACAGAAATACAGAAGATAATTAGAAAGTATTTTGAAACCCTATATTCTAATAAAATAGAAGACAGTGAAGATATCGATAAATTTCTTAAGTCATATGATCTGCCCAGATTGAGTCAGGAAGACACACACAATTTAAACAGACCAATAACAAAAGAAGAAATAGAAGAAGCCATCAAAAGACAACCAACCAAGAAAAGCTCTGGACCAGATGGTTATACAGCGGAGTTTTACAAAACCTTTAAAGAAGAATTAATACCAATACTTTTCAAGCTATTTCAAGAAATAGAAAAAGAAGGAGCTCTTCCAAACTCATTCTATGAGGCGAACATCACCCTGATCCCGAAACCAGACAAAGACACTTCAAAGAAAGAAAACTACAGACCAATATCTCTAATGAACATAGATGCAAAAATTCTCAATAAAATCCTGGCGAATCGAATACAAAAGCATATCAAAAAAATTGTGCACCATGATCAAGTAGGATTCATCCCTGGGATGCAAGGATGGTTCAATATGTGGAAATCAATAAATGTTTTTCACCACATCAATAGACTTAAAGTTAAGAACCATATGATCGTCTCGATAGATGCAGAAAAAGCATTCAACAAAGTACAGCATCCCTTTATGTTCAAAACACTAGAAAAACTAGGGATAACAGGAACTTACCTCAACATTGTAAAAGCTATATATGCTAAGCCTCAGGCTAGCATCATTCTAAATGGAGAAAAATTAAAGGCATTCCCTCTAAAATCTGGAACAAGACAGGGATGCCCTCTATCACCACTTCTATTCAATTTAGTCCTTGAAATTCTAGCCAGAGCAATTAGACAGACAAAAGAAATTAAAGGCATAAAAATAGGAAAAGAAGAACTTAAAATATCACTATTTGCGGACGACATGATCCTATACCTAGAAGACCCAAAAGGGTCTACAAAGAAACTACTAGAACTAATAAATGAATTCAGCAAAGTGGCAGGATATAAAATTAACACGCATAAATCAAAGGCATTCCTGTATATCAGCAACAAAACTTCTGAAACGGAAATGAGGAAAACCACCCCATTCACAATATCCTCAAAAAAAAAAAAAATAAATAAAATACTTGGGAATCAACCTAACAAAAGAGGTGAAAGGTTTATACAATAGAACTCGGCTATTGAGAAATAGTAAATACTATTGTGTTCTGTTAGGTTCACAATTCTAATAAATTAAGTTAATTTCATCTCTAGAGAAATTTAAAAAATTTTTCCTTAAGAAAATTTAGATGAAAATAACAATATAATTACATGCAATAATTTTTATACCAAAGCAGACATACCTAGGGCCATTGTTTTCTTTTGTTCCTGAAGTACTAACTGTTGCTGGGTTCACTAAAATATCTGCTTTTGGGGTTTGAAATACTGTGGTATAATGGAAGCCCCATTTCCTCCTATGGCAATCTTATTATCTCCCGAGTCTAAATGGCAAGCATTTGCTCTTATAGACACTCCTGTATTGCTGAATCTTTTTGAAGGATGAGTATATTTTAGTTAGTTTGAAGGATAGCAAACAGAACTCAGAGCCCAGAGCGGCTAACTTAGCTGAGGTCTGCTGTAGCTAGGAGGCCCAGGACACAAGTGATAGCTCTGTGTTCTGCTCCTCAGAGATGCAGTATCCATACATGGAGCCACCATAGCTTTGGCTTCCTTTAGCCTTCTGCCTGCATCTTGTAAAAAGAAAACCCTAAACAACAAGCAAATTGGAATTGAGTTTTTAATTGTATAAGAACTGTTTAAATTAATGTTGAGAGGAAGGGTTTGTGGAGTTAATTGGTTTTCTTACAGAAGTTCTTCCACCACCCAATTCCTCCACCTTCTGAAGCAACAGCCAGGCCCACGTTAGCGTGATATTTGGATTCCATTCTTTCCTGCTTCAAAGCTGTGCAGCATGAGATGGGGGAATCTTTTCTTGGACTGTGAGTGGGGTTAGTCATGAGAGCAGATATTTCATGCTATACTATGATATAAAGGGCTGAACGCAGAATCTCAGGGCAGGGCATCCTCTGTCCTAGCACTAGGGGAATTTGGACAATACTGAAGCTGTTATTCTGTAGACACTGGCAGAAGTATATAAAAATCCATTTTTTTTTTCAGGGATGTGCTTGTAATTTGACCATCCCAAGATTATTGTGCTGCCTTGCAGATCATGGATAGACTCTAATTCCAAAATTACAAAACAAATAAGGAAAATAAGCTACCACAAGCCTACCACTCTCTACAAGGACTCAACATGGAGATCGAGCTGCAGGATAAAAACTGGTTCTTCCTCAACTTAATGCCCATGTAATACTCTTGTGTCATGATTTTATCTGGAATCTCTAAAATACATTAGCTCATCAGTCACATTTGCCAGGTTGTGCTTTTATGCTGACGGTCTTTATATGATCAGTAATGGTAGGAACACCAGAAAACCTGTGTCTAGAGGCAGAGTTCTGGCAGTGTTCCAGCAATGTGACTTACACAGGGTGAGAAAGGAGCCAGGGGACCCAGGGAAACCACACTGATGTTCCAGAAGTCAGGGGATGAGCATTATGTGGTATGTCTGGATCCCTTCCTTTAGGATGCAGTGTGGCTCCTTCATACAGAGGTTAAGGGAAGGGGACTTTTATTTAGATACACTTGGGTTTTACCCTAACTCTTGTCATTTTTCTTGTCTTCTGATTTTCTCAAAACCAGCAGTGTTAGCGTCTTTTTCTCTGGGGGCCACACCTGTTCCTGGAGCAATCAGGCTCTGGTTCCTTGATGGTTCCCTGGGACTCCCTGCTGCATGCAAGGGACCCTGTGGCTTTGGAAATGTTATTGTTTTAGCACAAATTCCTTTGGTTGCCATCATGATGTTCTTAGGACCAGAAATAAACACCAAGTATGTTTTCCTAAGAGCAGGCCTCCTTGGTGAGGCCATGTTCAATCTTGAACCGAGTTCCTGAGTCAGCTCATACTATGTCTGCTACAAAGACATCTCCTCAAATTCAAATATCTTCAGTTACTGTCCCCTGAGTTTCTCTCTTTGATGGGAGTAGTGAGTCTCTGGGTAAATACTGCCCATCTTTGGCAGATTTACTTCAAAGAAAATTATTGTAAGAATAATACTAATTATCGATTACAGCATGCCTGTTATGTTATGGACTCAATGTTGTGTACCTATATGGTGTGTCAGTATCAAACCAGGAGACAAATATCATTATTTTACTGATAAGGAGGCTATGTCACATACCCAGGACAACACACCTGAGAAAGGCCTAGGGCTGGCTGTCTAACTATATTTTATTCTCCTTGGTTTGATTTTTACCTCTACTTAGCACTTCTAGGATTTTCTTATTTTCTGGTTCCATGAAGGGGAACTAAGAGGTTTGAATATGTCAAAGAATGTACTGTTTGGAGGGCTCAGTATCTCTGTTCTGCTGGGTTCTTCTGGATGGTTTAACAGTGATCCAGGCAGCATTTATAGATGTACTGAAAGTCCAGAAATTTAGGGGTGCACATAGCTAGGTGGGAAGTTCCCAGAGCAACGATAGGAGAGTTGGGAGAGCTCCCAGGAAGCCTTTGAGGGAGAAAGTGTCCAGGTGGGGAGAAGGGAAGTGTCTAGTGGGCTGGGAAAGGCACTTATTTGAGACATTTCTTGCATTTTACTGATCTCATTTTACTGATCTCACTAGTGAGAGTGTTTCTCCACCAAATGAGATCAGTAAAATGCAAGAAATGTCTCAAATAAGCCTATTGGGTTAAAACTAATCAGTGCCTAGGAAAGTTGGCGTTGAGATAAAGACTCTTAAAAAAATGTGATAATGAAGGAAATGGAGAAAGAAAACTAGCTGCTTCCTTTATTTTCAGTCTTTAGATGAGGATCACAAAAGAGTGAACTTGTAAAGTATAAGAATGCATTCATAAAACATCTGAAGAACTCCACCTGTGCAGTGGGCATGTACCTGATGCTCTATGTTCCCCCTGCTTGGGGGCCCCTGGTGCTGTCCTTTGGATCCTGACCTGCCACCTCCTAGGAACTTGCAAGTCATCAAGTGTTCAAAACCTCTCTGTTAAGTCCTCCAAGTTCTTTAATGGGATTGGTAAACAGTTTGCTTCGGAAATTTATAGCCCTAGAGTTGATAGTGCCAGAGCATCAACCTAGTCCTGCTGGGATCTGCCCACCTGCTTTGGCCTCCTGAGTCTGGCTGGGCTGTCCTCAGAGAGAGGTCAGTATGTGTTTGGTTGTCATTCAAAATGTTACATGCACTTAGGAATAGGTCAAGATGAACCTCACTATTATGTATATCTATAATGCACTAATAAAAACATTTTAAAATTGTTCCTTATGTATTCACCCAGTGAGAGAGTCTAGTTGAAATCTCAATTTATTTTCTTAAATGGTTTCTATTTTTTCCTTATTATAAACAAAATGCCCTTTTACCATAGAGAGAAAGTATCATAACTGATATTTCTATAGGATTTGGTATTAACTTTCTTCTGAACACTTTAACATACAAACTTATTGATTTCCTGTATCTATAATAACTGTATTATCATTCTAATTTTTATAGAAGAGGAAACTAAAGCTTGGATAAGTCACGTTATTTTTCCAAGGTAATACAACCAGCATGTAGCATTCAAATCCCCTCTTAATTCTTCTTCTCAGAGAGGATGATTTTGATGTATGAATGTTTAATTTTTACTTGCTTATCAAACTATCTAATGTATCTATTTATCTTACTTAATATATTTATCCTATATCTATCACTATCACTATCTATTATCTGTCCTATATCTATCCATCATTGATCTATCATCCATTTTTTAAAAATTTATTTATTCATTCTAATTTGTAACACATGACAGCAGAATGCATTTCAATTAATAGTACATATATAGAACACAATTTTTCATGTCTCTCGTTGTACACAAAGTAGAGTTACCCATTGTTGTCTTCATACATGTACTTAGGGTAATGATGTCCAACTCATTCCACCATTTTTCCTATCCCCATGCCCTTTCCCTTCCTCTCCCTCCCCTTTGCCCTATCTAAAGTACCTCCATTCCTCCCATGCTCCCCCACCCACCATCCCCATTATGGATCAGCATCCACATATCAGAGAAAACATTTGGCATTTGTTTTTTGGGAATTGGCTTACTTCACTTAGCATGATATTCTCCAGCTCCATCCATTTACCTGCAAATGCCATGATTTTATTCTCTTTTAATGCTGAGTAATATTCCATTGTGTGTGTGTGTGTGTGTGTGTGTGTGTGTGTGTATCACAGTTTCTTTATCCATTTATCTACTGAAGGGCATCTAGGTTGCTTCCACAACTTAGCTATTGTGAATTGTGTTGCTATAAACATTGATGTGGTTGCATCACTGTAGCATACTGTTTTTAAGTCCTTTAGATATAAACCGAGGAGTGGGATAGCTGGGTCAAATGGTGGTTTCATTCCAAGTTTTCCAAAGAATCTCCATACTGCTTTCCATATTGGTTGCACCAATTTGCAGTCCTACCAGCAATGTATGAGTGTGCCTTTTCCTCCCACATCCTTTCCAACACTTATTATTGTTTGTATTCTTAACAGCTGTCATTCTGACTGGAGTGAGATGAAATCTTAGAGAAGTTTTGATTTGTATTTCTCTTATTGCTAGAGATGTTGAACATTTTTTCATATATTTTTGATTGATTGTATAACATCTTCTGAGAAGTGTCTGTTCAGTTTCTTGGCCCATTTATTGATTTTTTTTTTTTTTGGTGTTGAAAGTTTTGAGTTCTTTATGTATCCTACAGATTAGTGCTCTAATATATGTGTGGTAAAAATTTTGTCCCATTCTGTAGGCTCTCTATTCACCTCACTGATTGTTTATTTTGCTAAGAAGAAGCTTTTTAATTTGAATCCATCCCATTTATTGATTCATGATTTTATTTCTTGCACTATAGAAGTCTTATTAAAGCAGTCAGAGCCTAATCCGACATGATGAAGATTTGGTCCTACTTCTTCTTCTATTAGGCCCAGGGTCTCTGTTTTAATTCCTAGGTCCTTGATGCACTTTGAGTTGAGTTTTGTGCATGATGAGAGAAAAGGGCTTAATTCCATTTTGCTACATATGAATTTCCAGTTTTCTCAGCACCATTTGTTTAAGAGGTTATCTTTTCTCCAATGTATGTTTTTGGCACCTTTGTCTAATATAAGGTAACTTTATTTATGTGGGTTTGTCTCTGTGTCCTCTATTCTGTACCATTGGTCTACAGTCTATTTTGGTGCCAATCCCATGCTGTTTTTGTTACAATAGCTCTGTAGTACAGTTTAAGCTCTGGTATAGTGATGCTATCTGCTCCACTCTTCTTGCTAAGGATTTCTTTGTCTATTCTGGGTCTCTTATTTTTACAGTTGAATTTCATGACTGCTTTTTCTATTTTTATGAGGAATGTCATTGGGATTTTGATTGGAATTGCATTAAATCTGTATAGTGCTTTTGGTAGTATGGTCATTTTGACAATATTAATTCTGCCTATCTTAGAACAAGGGAGACCATTCCATCTTCTAAGATCTTCTTTAATTTCTTTTTTTAGCATTATGTAGTTTTCATTGTAGAGATCTTTCACCTCTTTTATTAGTTTGATTCCAAAGCATTTTATTGTTTTTGAGGTATTATAAATGGGTAGTTTTCCTAGTTTCTCCTTCAGTGGATTTGTCATTGATGGACAGAAATGCCTTTGACTTATGGGTGTTGATTTTATATCCTGCTACTTTGCTGAATTTGTTTATTAGTTCTAAAAGTTTTCTGGTGGAATTTTTTAGATATTCTAGGTATAAAATCATGTCATTGGCAAATAATGGTAGTTTGAGTTCTTCTTTTCCTATCCGTATTCCTTTAATTTCTTTCATCTGTCTAATTTCTCTGGCTAGAATTTCAAGAACTATGTTAAATAGAAGTGGTGAAAGTGGGCATCCCTGATTTGTTCTAGTTTTTAGAGGGAATGCTTTCAATTTTCTCCATTTAGAATGATGCTGGCCTGGGGATTAGCATAGATAGCTTTTATAGTGTTGCAATATATTCCTGTCATTCCTAGTTTTTCTATTGTTTTATACATGAAGGGGTGCTGTATTTTTGTCAAATGCTTTTTCTGCATCTATTGAGATGATCAGATGATTCTCATCTTTAAGTCTATTGATATGATGAATTACATTTATTGATTTCCTTATGTTGAACCAAACTTACACCCCTGGGATGAACCCCACTTGATTGTGGTGCACTATCTTTTTGATATGTTTTTGTATTCGATTTGCCAGAATTTTATTGAGAATTTTTGCATCTATGTTCATTAGAGAGATTGGTCTGAAGTTTTCTTTCTTTGATGTGTTTTTGCCTGGTTTTGGAATCAGGATGATATTGGCTTCATAGAATGAGTTTGGAAGTGTTCCCTCTTTTTCTATTTCATGAAATAATTTGAGGAGTGTTGGTATTAGTACTTCTTTGAAGGTCTTGTAGAACTCAGCTATGTATCCATCTGGTTCTGGGGTTTTCTTGGTTGGTAGTCTTCTGATGGTGTCTTCTGTTTCATGGTTTGAAATTGATGTGTTTAACCTGTGTATATCATCCTGATTCAGTTTGGGCAAATCATATGACTCTAGAAATTTGTCAATGCCTTTCATATTTTCTACTTTATTGAAGTACAAATTTTCAAAATAATTTCTAATTATCTTCTGTATTTTGTAGTGTCTGTCATGATCTTTCATTTTTCATCACAGATACTAGTGATTTGAGTTTTCTCCCCTCTTCTTCATTATCAAAGCTAAAGGTTTATCAATTTTATTTATTTTTTCAAAGAACCAACTTTTTGTTTTGTCAATTTTTTCAATTTTTTTTTGTTTCAATTTCATTGATTTCAGCTCTGATTTTAATTATTTTCTATCTTCTATTAATTTTGGTATTGATTTATTCTTTTTCTAGGGCTTTGAGATGTAATGTTAGGTCATTTATTTGTTGACTTTTTCTTCTTTTAAGGAATGAACTCCATGTAATGAACTTGCCTCTTAGTACTGCCTCCATAGTGTCCCAGAGATTTCAATATGTTGTATAATGTTTTCATTTACCTCTAAGAATTTTTTAATCCTTTCTTTGATTTCTTTTGCAATC
Source organism: Callospermophilus lateralis (assembly GCF_048772815.1). Taxonomy (NCBI): domain Eukaryota; kingdom Metazoa; phylum Chordata; class Mammalia; order Rodentia; family Sciuridae; genus Callospermophilus; species Callospermophilus lateralis. The sequence continues at coordinate 100,690,680 of NC_135305.1, forward strand.
TGCCAGTCTATGTCTTTTAATTGATGAGTTTAGGCCATCAATATGTAGAGTTATCATTGAGACATGATTTGTATTCCCAGTCATTTTTATTTTTGGTATTTAATTTGACTTGGTTTCTCCTTTCATTGGTTTTTCCTTTCATGTAATAAAACCTCCCTTTGCTGATTTTCATTGTTGTTTTTCATTTCCTTCTCATGGAATATTTTGGCATGGATATTCTGCAGAATAGGCTTTCTAGTTGTAAATTCTTTTAACTTTTGTTTATCATGGAAGATTTTATTTCATCATTAAATCTAAAGCTTCATTTTGCTGGATATATATTCTTGGTTGGCGTCCATTTTCTTTCAGAGCTTGGTATATGTTGTTTCAGGATCTTCTAGCTTTGAGGGTCTGGGTTGAAAAAATCTGCAGATATTATAACTGGTTTTCCCCTATATGTAATCTGATTCCTTCCTCTGTAGATCTGTTGTGATTTTGTACATTTGGTGTCCTGTGAGTATCTTGTATTTGATTTTCTAATTCATTCTTCATGTTTGGAAAATTTTCTGATATTATTTCATTAAATAGATGTTTCATCCCTTTGGTTTATAACAATGCCTTCCTTTATCCCAATAATTCTTAAAATTGTTTTTTTTTTATGTTATCCCCTAATTCTTGAATATTCTGCTCATAGTTTCTTACCATCTTCACTGTGTGGTCAACATTGTTTTCAAGATCATATATTTTGTCTTCATTGTCTGAAGTCCTGTCTTCCAAGTGATCTAATCTGTTGGTGATTCTTTCTATTGAGTTTTTAATTTGGTTTATTGTTTCTTTCAATTTAAGGATTTCTGTTTGTGTTTTTTTTAGAACCTCTATCTCCTTATTGATGTAATCTTTTGTTTCCTGTGTTTGCTTATGTAGCTCCTTATTGAAATGGTCTTTTGCTACCTGTATTTGCTCTCTTATATCATGTTTTAATACACAAAACATTTTAATTATGTACATCCTGACGTCCTTCTTTGTAATTTCTTCTGTTGTGCTGGCCATGGATTCTAATAATACAGTATCTTGGTTTGTTTGGTTCATTTTCTTCCCTTGTTTTTTCATGTTGTTTGTGTGTCTTCTCTTCTAGCACTGCAGATATGAGGTGTTAACAGTTTTTACCCTATAGGCTTATAGTGTCCCTGCAGGGTTCCAATAATTCCCTTTGTGTGGGTGTCCCACGATGGAGGCAGCTGCTTTCAGTGATGGGGTGTCAGGTCAGGTGGGGCTGGGCTGTGGCATTGGGCAGCATGTTCAGAGATGCAGCTCTGTAGCATGCAGTGTTGTGGCTGGTGGCTGTCTCCAGACCCTGTGCTGTGTCTCCAGGTGAAGGCTACTGCATGTAGGGGACTTTGGCAGTGGTTGCAGTGTCCCAAGATGGAGGCAACTGGGGGAGCCCATGTTGGTAGATGGGAGTCCACACAGGAATGGTGGCTGGAGGTTCTGTGTGTGGGTAGTGGCCAGGTATCCTATGTGGGAGCAGCAGTTGGGATTCCTGTGCAGGCGGTCTGCCAGGAGTCCTGCACAGGTGCTGATGCCAGTGGTCCTGCTTGTGCACCTGGAGGTCCTATGTGGGTGAGTGGCCAAGAGTCCTGCACTGATGCTGAGGCCTGGAGACCTGTGCAGGACAGCAGCTGTGATTCGTGCATGGGAGCAACTGTTGAGGGTCCTCTAATAATTCACAGAGAAGCAATATTCCCACTACTTGAATCTCAGGTCATGGAGGGATACAGAATGCAGCCTCCCTCTAGCCCACCATCTTGGATTCTCCTATCTGCCTATAATCTATTGATGTATCAATTCTATATCTATCTAGTCTTACTTATCATATTTCATAACTTGATTTCTTAAGGAACAATATGCTATATCAATAAATAACACTCAAAAATAATTTTAAATATTTAACAATATGCATATATGTATTGATAAATAAGTCACAATTTACTGAAACATCTCTTACCATTGTTTGTTACTATCCCTAGCCTTACAAAGGCCTGGGTGGTGCAGAGAATATACTGGAAATCCCTATCTCCACACCAGAAATCCCATGATTCATGTTAGAAATGAATGCCTGCTTTGCATTCCATTCTATTTTTTTTAATCTAAAATACACTGATTGTTGTACATGATCTACTATGAAGAAAATTTAGTATTCCTGGATAAGTAGATGACCACTAGATGTTGGACACACAGAACTTATCAAAAGGAACAACCCTCAGCTGCACAGCACAATCTTAAGGCACAGATGATAAATAACTTATTTTTGTTAATAAAACATTACTGCCTGTGAGCTTATTGGATTAAATAAGGGCACATGGACTCAGAATTATCAAGACCATACCAAGAAACCAGGCATGTGAGCTTATCAGGAACACCAGACCAATAGATGTTGCAACCATCTCATCCAGGACCCATAAAGGAGGAACACTTGAGACTATGACATGGCAACACTGACCTGTCACCTATCATGGGCCACCTGGTAAAACTGTCAAGGTCTCTTTCCAGAAGATTCTCCAGGCTAGAACTCTCCAGGCCTGACTTCAGCTTAGCATGATGTCCTTAAACTCTGTTAATTGTATTTATGATCTTTTATCCACAGGTCTTATGATGGTATTTCTGACCTGGGATCCTATTGGGTTTTTGAGGAAAGTCTTTGTGTGTCTAATTGTGCCATTTTGTATGTTTCTCTGTTGATTTCTTGGAGGAAATGGGTTCCTTTTCTGGAAGTTGTTTGTGTCTTATATTACTGGAATGGTCTCATTGTCCAGTTGATCCCGAGTCTGTTGTATGTTCTGTTTGGCTGTTGAGGTATACAGTTCTGTCTTGGTATGTAGTTTGTTTTAGATGTGGTTGGTCTGTTGAATGTTCTAGGGTTAAATGTGAAAAAATTTCTGGCTTATGGTGGGGATTGATTTGGAATAAGTTTGTCATAAATGTTGTTTTGTATGATCTGCATAATCATGATGATGGTTGAGGTGTTTACAATATGTCTTGCATGTTCTGCAGTCTGCTAATGGATTCATGAATGAGATTTTTAGATGTTCTGGTGCACAATTAGTAGAACATTTTTAATCTCATGTTTTTGCTGGTACTTTGAATGGTATTGCTTGTGCATCTATCTAATTATATATCATTGCTAGGATTGCTAATTTCTGGTGTTGATTGTTTGGTCTAGCTCTGTCCACCTTAAGTTATCCCCAAATTTTGTAGGGTCACAGTAAGGGTTTGTTGCTCTCCAGCCTATGTCTATCCTGTCCCATAAATGACAGGTCTCTGTTTGGGTGACTAGTTGTGGGCCTTCACATCTCAAGGTTTAGATTGAGTTTTCTGCCAAGGAGGAGATTTGATTCACTTCATTAGGGCTATAGAATTTGTTCTTCTGTTGTAAGGCATACTAGCCAATCCAATTTGTGGGTTTGATTTTTTTTTTTTTTTGCATGAAGTTTTCCTAAGCCTTTGCAATACTATTCTAGCATATTTCCTACTTTATGCTATGTTTTGAGGCCTTCCATGTCCATAATTCTTATGATATCATAAGTTCTTATGATCTATTACTGCTTTTCTAATTATAGTTGATTTTACCCCACCGATCATTAAAATCTCTTGGGCCCATAGGATAGGAGTCCTGTGGTCACTATCAGTCATTCTGTTATCTGGAGAATCTATTTCTCCTAAGTATTTTTAAGTGCTAATTGTTTACCCTTATGTCTGTTTTGATCAACTTGCATAGACTTTCTAATAATATTGTAGGGACTTCTTTTGGTGATTTATATATTAATGGGTTTATATTCTTAGGATCCTTTAAATATAATTTTATGTCCTCTGAGACTGCTACTGATAATTTTCTTCTAGCCTTCTACTCTATGGGGCTCCATGGATCTCTAGAGGCAAGCACTGTTTTGAAAATTTTCTTTTTATTTTGATTTATCTTTCTTCCTGGAGCTAACATTGTTTCCTACTAATTTTATCGTCCTCTCAATATTTTCTTAGTATAGTGTAACTCAGTATTCTACCTTTTATATGAACAGTTGTCAATGTGTGACCTGAGGTCTGTTTCCCTTCTTTTTGCTGCTTTGTGTATTATTTGGCCATCAGTTTTTCATGAGTTGAGACCCTGAAAAGTTTATGTAGTTTGCTTTTCTAGCTTTTTGGCTCTTGACCTTCATGAATCTGAGGTAATTCCTCCTTCCAGCACCCAGGAGTGCAAACCTGGGTTGGCAGAGTGAGCTTCCAGTGTTTGTTCATGAGCCTCTGGTGGGTGCTGGAATTTTGTTTATATTGCCAAATGGCTTATTTTGCCTGAAAAAAATTTGTGTATTTTCAATTATTTTGCCAATGATCTGTCTACTCATTGAATTCCTTCTTAACAAATGGAATCTTGCTGAGTATACTAGTTATCCTGAGCCAACTATGCCATTAACACAGACCTACACATTTGTGGTTCTTGTCTTTCCAATATGTCAGAATTTATTGTCATGTCAGAATGTCAATATATTCACAAGCTACACCAGTTTCATCAGCTTTACTTCACCAATTATTTCTGGCTTCACTGGTTGATCATGACCGTGGCAATCATAAGTTCTTTATGTTCCAATCTTAGTTGCTAATATTTATAAACTCAAAGCACATATCACACTATAAATGATATTAGGTTACAGAGGCTGAGAGAGGGTAAAACAGTCAAAGGACTTAGTAAAGAGGCAATTAAGAAGAACAAAGGCAGAGTACCTACAAATGCAAAGAGTCACTGCAAGTGGTCAGATAAAGGGTCAATGGAGCTGTCAAGGCTAAAGGGTTCAGATAGCAGTTTCCAAATGGAGAGCATCAAAAAGGCAGGGAAATCATGGTGGGCTATAGTTAGGAAATAGAGTTGGAAGTTCTAGCCAGGAGAATCTCCTGGAAAAAGTCAGGACTCTTACACAAGGTGGCCTGTGATAGGGGACAGATCAGTTTTGTCATGCTGTAGTCTCAGGTGTCCCTCCATTTTGGGGTCCTGGATAAGGTGGTTGCAACATCCTTGGGTGGTGTTTCTGATAAACTTACATGCCTGGTTTCTTTGGTATGGTCTTGATAAGTCTGAGAATATGTGTCCCTGATTTAATTTAATAAGTTCACAGATGGTGAATTTTTATTAGCACAAATAAGGTCTGCCTGCCTGCCTGTTTGCTTGCTTTCTTCTTCTTCCTCTCCTTCCTTTTCTTTCGTTCCCTTTCTTCCTTCCTTCCTTCCCTCCTTCTTTTCTTTCTTTTCCTCTTCCTTCTCCTCCTCCTTCTCTCTTTCCCTGTCCTTCTCTCTCTCCCTTTCTTGCTTTCATCAGTTTTATGATTGTGTTTCATATGCCTTATGTTTGTGCTATAAAGCTTGGGTTGTTCCTCTTGATAAGTTCTATGTGTTCAACATCTAGTGGTCATCTATTTGCCCATACAAGGTACCAAGTCATTCTACTTGAGTACTTGGCTCCACGTGCTCTCTACACTGTGCTATTCCCACTTGTGGGAGCCTAAGGTTTGGTTCTGGGGACATAAGGCCTGAGTCTGATTGCTCCTAACTTCTCTGAAGTTTCCCTTAATGAATTTCAATGTCATATGGAGGTTTTCTTAGTCACAGTAATAGTAGGACCATCTTTGAGGAGCTGTGGTACAGCATTAAATATTCTTCATCATAGATCATATAAAATAATGCATATCTTAGATAAAAAGACAGAGTAGAATGCATGGAAGCATGCACCCATTTTAAACGAATCATGAGAATTTGAGTTGATGTGGGGAGTGAGGAGGAAGAGCTTTTCAGAATATTCTGTGCATAGCTCAGGTATGGTGAGGTGGGGTTCAGGTTGGGGAGGGAGGAGGAGTTCTGGAGTGTCCCAGAATGACAGTGGCTATGGCATATGTTTCTTAAGTACCTCCTAATGTGCACTCAATTTTTTTTTTTCTGATAAAGTGCAGGTGGCATAAGGGGAAAAGAAATTAGACAGGTATTTTAGAAAATAAGAAAGTAGCCTCTTCATTCACAACTACATTGCATTTCTCACCTCTAAAGTGGCTCTCCATTTGGGCCTGGGTGTCTGCCTGGCTCTCATGTGGATGCTGGTGGTGACTTGCCCTGTCCAACCTCTCTCAGGGCTTCTACCTCCACGTGACTTCAAATGCAAGGGACCTTCCATCTTCTGCTTGTAAAGTTCCCCAAAACCCCACAAACTGACTGTATCCCAGCTGGGTGGTTGGCACTTTAATACCTCCATATCTAAGCCACACAGCTCCCACTTGGGGACCAGCTCAGCTTGTGTCCTCAGTTGTGTGGCTCACTCAGTTTCACCCCAGCCCTGAGCTGTCACCAGCATGTTGATAAGTCTCGATATGCCCATGAGTGTATGTGCCCTGACTTAATTCAATAAGCTCACAGATGGTAATTCTTTATTAGTACAAATCAGTTACTTATCTGTCTGTGCCTTAGAACTGTGCTGTGCAGCTGGTGGTGGTTCTTCTTGATTAATTCTGTGTGACTAACATCTGGTAGTTGTCTTCTTGCCCAGACAAGGTGTCAAATCATTCTGCCTGAGCACTTTTGCTCAAATTGGAGCAACTCGGGATAGGGCCCAGTCTGCTGTCTACACAGAGCATAGAACTGAGAGGTGGGCCCTTCCAGATGCTAACTGCACAACTACAATGCCTTCTGGCAGGGACAGCAGCCATCCTTTCTCCCAAGAAGGAACTAGAGATTGAAGATGCAGACCCTTCGTGATAGTTGTCTTGGATACAAGCATGTTCTAGATGTTATGTCCAGACTGATTCTCCAAGATTGGCCTTGGAGTAGACACAGGCTTGGGGGAATAGCTTGGCCCTCTTGTCCTTCACATCCCCTTTGTAGTTATTTGCTAATTGTGCTTTCATTTCCCAAAGTTAACAAACAATGCACAAAGCCCCTTTCATTCTGCAGAGCCAATTTGTTTAGATAGAGCCTCAGAGAGTCAGCAGCATTGTGAAGGGGCAGCCCTGACTCAGTCTTTTTCTTCTCCCTCCGGCCTCCTGCTTGCACAGGAAATGCAAACCCACACACAATTGGCCTGTTGTGTAAGGTGCAGGGATGACCACTGGGAGGCGGCTTAGTCTTCTGAGATGGGGGTGTCAGCAGTACAACCAAATGATCCCCACTTGCTAAGAATCAATGTACTCTCTCCCTCACTGGACTTCCCTAACAAACAATGTCCAAAACATCATCTTCAGCTTTCTCTGCCTCTACCATGCTATTGCTAAAAATGTTCATCATTGTCTCCTCTGTGAAAGTTGGTGATGTGCCTATATGTTGAGGGGCATCACCTGAGGAGGGGCTGGTTCTGGTCCTGGAGTAGCCTTTTGGGAAAGTTCCTATCTCCCAGGTTTCTGTTATTCTTGAGAAGTATTGGAGAAGCTTTCAGAATAGAAATAACCTGAAGCTGAAATTCAGAATCAGGGCCCCTGGGTTCATCTTGCCATCTACTTGAAAGAGTGAATAGATTTACATGGGTGTTTGTCACTTCCACTGTGCCCACTAAGGTCGGACCCTGGTGGTAGAAGGGGAGGGAAGAAGGGGTCATAAACTGAGTTAATTGACACCTATTGCCTGAGCTGTGGGTGTACAGGGAGTTATGAGTGGTTGACATTGGAGCTGCAGTGACTCCCCTGGGAAGGATAGGCACTGGCTCTATGTGGGTACGGCAGCATGTGGAATGCTGTGCTCAAAGGCTGGAGACAACAAGAAGCCACTTTGGAAACAGGGGTGCTTGTAACACACTGCCAGTTCTTAAACTGTTCCTGTGTATCTAGGTGCCAAAGATAATCAATCCACACAGTCAAATGGTTGATCCCTTTCAGAAGTGAATGCTGGCAGAGCTGTTGGCCAAATACCCACAGGGCATTGGCCATCATCACGGCGAGTGCTTTCTGCTTGCATTTCACATCCTCATTCTCCAAGACATTATTTGAAGGGAGGCTTTTATCTCCCTTTTAAGAAGGAAGAGACTCAGTGACATTTCTGTAGACATATATCTAGTTGGTGGTAGGGTTGGGACTCAGAGCTGGTGGTCTCACTTCTTCTTGAAGGTTTCCTTGCCCTCAGGCACTTATCTTTCACGGGGGGAAGATGAGGACCAAGCACAGTAAGACATTGGTGTGAAAACTCTATCCCAAATGGATTGTAATATCCACTTTCCCCTGGTAGGGTCCACACAGTCACTTGGGACACTTAGCTTCCAAAAGCCAGCAAGACAAATGCATCTCACCTCTAGGCTCCCAGTAAGGTTGGTAGACGTCACTGCCATTTCCACTTCCCTTAAAAGGGACTGAGACTCTGAGGGAAATGCTGAGACACACAGCTCTCTATGGTTCATGTATGTGGTCAGGGTACCCATGGTCTGCAGATCTCACAGTCTCTGTCTCAGGTCTCCCCAGTTCATTGCCAGCAGTTTCCTTTCCCAGACACTAACTATCAGAGGAAAGGAGACACTTTCTATCCCAGACACCATCAGAGAGCTTCCCCATGGAGAAGGGGAGCTCAGGCCCTTTGGGTGTTTATGGGAGAGATGGCAGTTGGGCCCTCTTGGAACCGGTTTGCTGGTTTAGAAGAGGTGTGAAGTAAGATTAAACAGTGTGGTTAGGACTGTCAGTGTAGAGTGAAGCACCCACCAGAGATCCCAAACCCAATCAGGAATGCTCTGTGGGGTGGCCCCCAGCCTCAGCATGACAGCCTTGGTGGGCCCTCTGGGAGAACATTCCCACTCTGGGTGCCCCTTGGGCCATCTCACCTGCCACCTGCCATGGTGGTCCTTCTGGTTTGTGGGGTTTCAGAATGAGTGACTGCGGCACGCTGTCATGGACTCCATGTCTGAATTTGCTGGGCAAAGGTGGGTGTAGTCATTCCTTTTTTTTTTTTCTTTGCTCTCCAAAGCTTGTGATGATCTAGGACTCCAAGGTTTGAAACCTTGCCCCATGTAACAGATGCTGCCCATGCCCTCTGGTTGAACTATCAAGGGCCAAAGTGAGCATTGTGGGTGAGGAATTTGGCAAAGTTACGTGGTGGTGTAACCAGAGGATCTATGAAAAACATCCCTGAAGCAGCCACAAAGGAGAAAAAGAGACACATTTGCTTGTTTCATGGAAGAGGCAGCATTTTATTGGGTACAAAACCTTGGGTTTTTAATCCCAAAGTGAGCCCAAGTTTGAATTCTGTAGTTTTTTCTATCCATCTTGGGTGAGAGCTGCTGCTTCTTTATTCTGCTTTAAAAGGTCTCATGGGGATCCCCACTCTACAATCATTGGAAATAAATAGGGGTTGTAGACAGTCTTAAAAATCTGCAGATTGTCCCAATGGGGTGTTGGTAGATTCACCTACAAGAATCATTTCATGAGGATCACAGAGATGGACCAAATTGGGTGGAATCCAGATCTCTGTAGACAAGATCTGGAGTCCCTCCAGGGTGAGTTGGCAGTTTACAGTCCTCGTCTCTTTCACAGTGATGCTGTCTGCAGAGCCTGTTGTGGCCGGGGATGCCTGAGAATCTGGAGTCCTGGTACACGGTTGGCATTTCAGGGCTATGTGTTATAGGGTTAATGTATGCCTGTGGCCTGCGTAGAGTGAGGGCAGCGTGAGTCACCTCTCAGGAATTTCTCCTTTCAGTGCTCCCGCACTTCAGCCGTTTCTGATATTTAATTTCCTCACTTTGTTTCAGAAACAGAGGAGAATGTCGATTCATGATGCAGAGGAACACCTCTACCCGCGTCAGAGTCTGAATGGCCGGTGACAGTGTGATTGTCTTGGCAACAGAAGTGGTCACCCACGCAAACATCTGGAGGTGTAATGTGAGAGTCACGCAAGCAAGAGCGCACGACGTGGGCATGTGTGTTCAGTCTCCTGGGACAGCTCAGATCATGGAGAAGGTCAGAGAAATCCCAGGCTCAGAGGAATCTGAGACAGCCATCCAGCCCACTCCAGGTTTTCCATCCAGATTCCTTAAAACAAAAAGCAAAGTTGGATATCTTCAAACCCCTTTCCTGTGGCAGTCCGCAAGTCTTGAAAGGTAGTTCCTTCCCTGGTGTCTCATTGTCCTAAATAGTCTCTTTCAATAACAGTAGCAGGGACACAGGGTTTTTGTGACTATATAAATCTTAGCAACCAGAATGAGGTCCCAAGAGGGCCAGCATTTTGGGGATGTCAGGTTTTGGTGCACGTATCTGTGACTGAAGCTGGCTGCCATCCTTGGCCCTTTGTGGGGGTGGTTGTTGGGAGTTAGGGGACAGGAGTGAGCAGGACCTGCCCCAAGAGGGTCCTGGTCTGTAGGGGAGTCCACACATGACTGTGAATGGCCCTGGATAAGCTATGGTCTTTGTAGGTAGAGGTATGTGCAAGAGGCTGGAGGAGAACTCTATCTTCTGCTTATTATTTCCTTATTTAATTATACTTCTCCTGGTTGTTATGTATCAACAGATAACTTGCTGATGGGGAATATATACAGATATAAGTGGACCATATCCCCATTTGTGGAGCCCTCAATCAGTTGTGGCAGGGGCTGTACAGGTGAGACTGAGTTCAGGTAGGGGTGGAGCTGTAGCCTGGATAGGGCTTTCCTGGATTGGCAGGGCCCAGGCTTGGGCTGTTCTCAAGAAGTCCCTCTAGCCCTGCTGCAAGGTGACAGTATTGTCAATGCTTTGTGTAGGCTCATGGCCCAGAAGCCCTTTCTGCATTACATCATGATGGGGTCATGGCTGTCCTCCCATCTTTTTGACATTAGGTCCCTTTTGTCCCTGCTGTGCCTTACAATGCTGGTGGCTAGAAGGAAGCTAAGTTTGAGTGGGGACTAGGGTATTTGCTAGCAAGATGGGCTGAGACTCTATGACGCTGGTCTTGAGTTTTCCCATCATGGGTGGGGCAGGGATGGCCTCCCAGCTCTGTGGTGAGGAATGGCTCAGGTGCTTGCTGAATGGGGCCATGTGTCAGTGGCTTACAATGGGGAAGAATAAACTGAGAGCCAATCCATGTGAACAGTTACAATAAATCTAACAAGAACTGGGATTTGTGTTGTGTATTTATTTATTTCATTTCCTACTTGTAGAAACATTTTTATTTTACAAAAGGAACATTTCCCAAAGGATTGCAAACGAAAAACACCTGGATCCTTTCAACAGCAGCGCTCTGAGAGTCAGTGAGCTAACATAGGTGACACAGGTAAAATAGGGAATAGGGCAGTTAGCTAACACAGGTATCAGGTTACACAGATAACTCATGTAACACCTGGCAGCAGGCTAACACAGATGACAGGTAACTCAGGGAATACAGGGCAGTGGTCAAAGAGAGGTAACGGGTTACACAGGTGACACCGGGCAATGGGTTAACACAGGGAACAGGTTATAGAGGGAACACATGGCAGTGGACTAACAGCTAACCTAGTTACTTAGCTTAGGTGTGTTCCCAAGGCTCTTGAGGTGTGCTGGTGGCTGTCCAGGTGGGCTCCTGGGGTCCTGTTCATCAGTGTTCTGGTGCAGGAAGGCTGTAGGCCTCTTTAGCCCCAAAGCACAGATGCACCTCTGCCTCAAACCACCAGGCCAGGCCCCTCTGTCTGGCTCAGTGTGGACAGAGGTCTCTCAGGGCCCGTCTGCCTGCCACTCTGAGAGCAAGTGAGGTTTGTTCTTGTTCCACCTGTCTGATGTTTGTCACATGAAGTATTTTAGAGGGATTCTGTGGTTTTTACCCACTATAACATTCAATAAAAGGAGAATGAGGCTCAGGGAAAATCCATCCCTGCCCCAAGTTTTCACTTTTTCATTGGTAGAGGGACAGGAGCTTGTGAGAGGCTACTAAAGTCCCCTCCTAGTGGGATACTGTGAGTTTTGGGGGTACCAAGCAGCTGCTTCATTCTGCTGCCTGGGCTTCCCTGTGCTTCTCTCTGGGCCGGTGCACACATTTGGCCCTGTCCCATCCGTGTCCCCCACTGCCCTACCCTGCCCATATCCAGCTATGTCCACAGTTGGCAACACCCTCCCATTCAGTCAGTTGGATGCCCCCCTTCTCTGCATTCCTACTATACCTGGTGTCCTGCATCCTAAACAAAAGAAGTCTTGTGTGGTGGGGGTGGGCATGTTTTCCATCTCCCAAGAGAAGTTTATGGAATTTCTATTAACGGGTTAATTAAGGGAAATCATTTCTCAGGTGTGAAAAAAGCAAAAACTACTATGGAACCTGGCAACATATGTGGCACTCACAGGGTCTACAGGAGCCACCCTGGGGGAAGGACCTCCAGGCTATGCTGAGTTTGCAGTCATGGGATCCTTAAAGATATCTCACTCAAAACGTCAGACTTCTTCAGCAGCAAAAAGACTCCTTCCAAATTCTTATGTAGTACTCCAAAGTTTGTAATTTCTTTAAAAAATCAGTATTTTATAAGTTTTCCTCTGAAATCTTAAGTTAGATAGTATTTATTTGTGTGATTAAGCTGATAAAAAATAAAGGCTCTTTAGATAAACTTAAATATTTTCAGTTGTTTCAATGTTTCCAATGACTTGATTTGCCTCAAAATCTCCCCTATCCCAATTTTTAAAGATAAGCAGCAATATAATGTTTAGAGTTTTTCTTGAGAAGATACTTTTGGTTTCCAATTTAAGTGATATAGAAGAACCTCCTAATTAAAAGGTATGCTTTAAAGAATTTGAAATATACTTGTGTCAGAGTAATGGAAGAAGTATTTTTCGAATTGAGTTAAAATTCTCAGAAAATTAATTATTTTAACCATTTTAAAGTGCTATCAAATGTGCTTTTAAAAGTACTTTTGGTAAGTCACAGATCAACATGATAAGTGGGGACATGAGGTTAAGGGGAAAATTCTGTGATGGCTCCCACATGCTTTCTTTTAGAAAGACACTTACCTGCAGCCCTGCCTGGCTTATGTCAATAGGATATGCTGCATTTGTCAGCAAATAACCTGTTATCTGTAGGAGAAATGCAAACTTGAGAAAAACCCCTCTCTGCGGATAAGAGGAACACAAGCTGGGGATTTTTGTGACCCTTACACAAACTAGTTTCCAGAACTCAGAAAGATACTTTTTAAAGCTGTTCAATATATTCACAGAAAAGGACTCACACTGAACTCCTGAGTTCCCCTCTAATCGTGAAATCCGGAAGAGCAAGTTCCAATTAGAAGTGATCAATCAGCATGGGCTGAGGTGACCCAGAATTGTCTTGGAGCTTTACCAAGCAGAGTGGGGACTTAGAAGGTAGAAGCAACTCTGCTGTCAGTGAAAAGCCAAGAGATGGACCTGGGTGATACTATCTGAAACTTTCCTGGAACACCCACCCAGTGAAATTGGAGGGCAGAAGGGGCACGCTGTCCTTCTCCTGAGAGGATCTGCTCTCTCCTTTGAGAATATCTCCCCTCTCCCTTTTCCTTGTCCTTCTAATAAACTCATGCCTGTTACTCTGAGTGACATGACTGAAATCTTTCTGGAGTGATCACAAGAACCCATAAAAGAGGATCCCTGCAGCCACCTGTTTCTGTGGGTGAGTCTTCTCTCTAACACATTCATGACATTGGGCAAACCTCATCATTGTCTAAATGCAGAACTTTTTTTATCACCCCCTAAAGGAGCCATGTCCTCATTAATTATGCATATGTTCACAAAAAAATTTTGAAGTACTTAAAAGTATTAAAGTAAAACAGTAGCAAATTAGATAACTGAGATGGTTTTAGTTTGTGATAAGTGTCATAAAGGTAAAGGGGTAAAGAATGACGGTGAATTGAAACCCATGGTTTAAGTCTTGAATAATGTGAAGGAGTGGACCGCAAGAAAGGCAAAGGAAGGAGCTGAAGGCAGGGTAAAGTGTCCACGCAAAGTCCCTGAGGTGGGAATAAACTCAGCAGGTTTGACAGAAATGAGACCCATGTTATCTGAAGGGAACTTATCCAGGGAAGACAGCAGGGCCTGCATGGTTCTCTTGAGGTATGAGGTACCCTTTAAGATCAGTGTGGAAGACATTGACCTGGAGCCTAGCCATTGTCATGGTCAAGCTTGGTAGGTGATACTGTGAAAATCCAGGGCACACATATCTGATGGAAGGCTGGAGGTCATGAGGTCATGCTGAAGGATTTGAATAGTCATCGCTCCCTATCTACAGGGGTATGTTCCAGGACCCTTAGTGGATGTCTGAAATTGAGGCTAGCACCCCAACCTACATACAATATGTTTTTGTCATATGCATATATATCTCTGATAAAGTTTAATTTATAAACTGGCACATTAAGAGGTTAACAATAATAATTAATAACAAAATATGTGAATGTGTTTTTTCTCTCTCAAAATATTTTATTATATTTTACATTATATATTTATATTATCTATATATATATTTATATTATATATTTTATTATAATCTCACTCTTTTCACTTAAGGAAGTACATTATAGCTTTTCTTTGATATATTGGAGTTGCCAGAATCACTGCTCTTGTGCTTTTGGGCCATTGTTGAGTAAAATAAGACTTACTGAACATAAATACACTTGACTATCAATTGGATAACTAAGACAGCGACTACATGTTCTAGTGGGTGGGTAGTGAACACTGTACATGTGCTGGACAGAGGGATGAGTCACATCCTGGGCAGGCTGGAGTGGGATGCGATTGTATCATACTACTCAGAATGGTGTGTAATTTGAAACTTATAAATTGTTTATATCTGGAATTTTCCATGTAATACTTGCAGACCATGGTTGACTGCAGAAACAAGAACCTGGATAAGGTTGGGGGAAGTTATCATAGTTGATTCACAAAAAAATGGTTTGTGAGAGAGTCAACTGTAAAACGCAGGAGTTCAGTGTGAGTCCTTTTCTGTGTATATATTGAACAGCTTTAAAAAGTATCTTTCTGGCATTACGAATATTGATTTCATGAAACCGAGAGGAATCATTCAGAAACTAGCTGCTGAAATGTTGTCATGTTGAGTCATTAGCAGTTTAAAAGAAAAACTAAGGGCAAAACCAAAAATAAAATCTCATTATCTCCTTGTTCTTTCACAGCAACTTACAAGTTCATGAAATTTATTTTGCTGAAAATCCTTGGTAGCCATCAGCACGGCCAGAAGCTAGTAGGAAGGCCCTTGGCTGTGGCCTCTTTCCCCAGATTTGGAGATATGTGTCCCTGCTTCTGTGGCCTCTGCTAGTATTTCGTGACTGATTAACCAAACTATGATTAATTATACTGTTCACTGGGAACAGGAGCATTCGGTCCTATCTGATGTCTGTAGACTTAAGGCTCTTGGGTCTAAGTGATGGGAATTTGGATTTTGCTGTGGCTGTTCACTGCCACATTTCACTCAATCATCAGTAGATCTCTGAGAAGGACAGCAAAGAGACTCCAGATGTACAGGTGCTGTCAGTCAAAAATGGTTTCAGGGAGCTTCTTTTTACAAAAACACTGGCTGTGAAGTATGTGTCTTCACTCCATTAACCTGATGCTTTCTAGCATGGCTCTGTGGATCCAACATGGTAGGGGTGCTGAGCTGGGCTTTGTGGAGCTCAGTGTCGGAGGCAAACAGAGGCCCGTGCCAGGGAGCCGCCCAGGGCCCAGCTGCAGAGTGGCCCCCTGTGCCAACAATGCTGCTTGTTACATGTTCAGGAGGAATTCAATCCACCCATGGCCTGTGGGAATTTAGGCAGACAATCTGCTGTCTTGAGTCTCAGTTTCCACAACTGCACAGGGGCCTGGTGATAGGACCTGCTTCTCAATTAATTTCATCTACACTTGCCCTCTGCTCTGACCAGCAACTCTGTTAGGAGCAACCCTGGCCTCCACATAGGAGCATCGCAATGAAACCTTCCCCTGTTCTCCCCAGGTGGGATCTCATGGTTCTCTCATTGGCTGAACATTCTAGTGCTTTGGCTTCCATACGCCTGTCCAGGCCTGGCTCTTGTTCTCTCAGGCTCCTGGGTTCTTTCTTAGGGGCAGAAATCCCATGGGAGGCTCTAAGAATAGAGAACTTTCCTGGACTCTCATTTCCAATGACTGAATTGACTTTGCAATACTAAATAAATAGTGAACAGAGTTGACCACCTTTCTCCTGCCAAACTTTCCCATTTCTTTTTCTAAAATCTGTGTTAATTGCTTCCTGATCCTTTCCTCTGTAAGAGCAGCCCTCCCCTTTCAGAATATTTGCTATAAAGCTGGTACCTCATAAAAGAGAAATACATTGAACTCCCAGAAACTTAAGAAGTCCAATGTTGTCTGAGAAAAATTATAACCCAGTAAGTAAATCTTAAAAAAATATTTTTATTAGCTTCTTGGGTAATGGAATTTACTCAGGACTTTAGACGGAGCCAAATTTGAAATCTGTTATTATTTAGTATTAGTTAACAAAAACAACCAAAAAAAAAAAATCCTGCCCTCCATTTTAAGCAATGATTTAAATATTAACTTGCTTTAGAGAGATTTATGGAAAAATAACCATCAAACCTAGCATGAACTCAATTAGGTTATTATTTTGCTTATAATCTTCAGAGGATAACCACTGTCATTTGGAGGAAATCCCAGATCCTGAAGGAGGCTTCTCACTTTTCAATGTTACTCTTTTCCATTCTATCTACTTGCCTCCTCCACCCACCACTTCTCTCCATCTCCTGTCATAAGAGACTGGCTCCTTCATGGAACCATGGTGACCTTCACAGTGTACATAGGCCACATGGCAAGGCTGGTGCTTTAGTTGAATCAAGTTTTTGCAGCATGCATTGTGATCCTCCCAGACCGTGGGATTGATCAATGAGGTTTGTGAGGTGTTGCCATTTCTGTTGCCTTGCTGGTCTCAGAGAGGCTTTTGTGAGAGTGTCTCTCAGGTTCTGATGAGGCATGTGGTTTCCCACTGCTTCCCTTGGGTAAAGCTGCAGTTGCTGGGACTGCTTTTCTGCAACATGGCCGGGGGATCCACTGTTGCCATGCTGTTATCTGGTGCTGCTGTTCCTAGGCTGCCTATGTGAGGACCTGAGAGCTGATACCTTTGGCTACTCTTCTTTTGGCCATGTTACTTAATTAACTGTCTGAACCTGAGAAGGGCTGCTTGTTTCTTTGACTGCTGACTCTGTCCCATCAGGCTCTTCCTGGCCTTTTGCTTGTCATCTCCTCCCCTATCATTACTGACTCCCACCCTGTTATAGTGTGTCCCCTAAAGTCTCATGCTGGAGGCTTGTTCCCTAATGCAGCAAGGTTCAGTGGTGGGGCTTTTGTGCAATTTTTGGAACATGAAGGCTATGAGCTCATTGGTGGATTAATTTTCTTAATGGATTAATCCATTGATGGTTGAATGGACTCGTGGAAGGTAGGATCTGGTTAGAGGATATAGGCCACTGGTGTGTGCCCAGGAAGGGTATCTTCTTCCCACCTCTCCACCCTTCCCTCCCTCTCTCTGCTTCCCAGCTGCCATGAGCTGAGAAGCTTTCTTTCACCATGATCTTCCACCTAATTTCTGCCTTAGAGCCAGATGACCATGTGCTAAAACCTCTGAAATCATGAGATAAAATTAATCTTTCCTTCCCTAATTGGCTCTTGTCAGGTAATTTGGTCATAGCAATGAAAAACTGACACACACACACACACACACACACATACCCCAGCTTCAAGGTGGGATTTGAGGCTCTTGGCTTGCTCTGCAGCACCTCTTTCAGATGCTCTCTACCATCAGCGTCCTTCCAACTTCTAACTGTGGGCAGTCTCTCTTCTTTGCAATGTCTCTTTCTGCCCAATCACAGGCCTGGAGGCCTGAGTATTTTAAGCCAGTAGAGTGAGGCGTCTGCAAAAGTGAGAATCCCAGCCCTTCTCTACCAAAGAAGCACCAGCTGAGGTAGGACATCAGGAGTTTCTGGCCTGAAGTCTTCCTGGCTCTGAAAGTCTCAGATGTGTTCAGGAGCTCATCTTTCTCCTTGGAAGATTTAGATGGCAGAGTGTAGGTGGCGAAAGGAGCCTTTCCCTTTTCTGATATCCAAGAAGCATCTTTATAGCATGTACGTGTGATACTTATATCCCACCCTGCTCTAGAATTGCCTCACTTGCAACTCTTTGTTGAGAGGATCCCAGGAAGGTGTCTAAGACTCTGCTAATTTGGCAAAAGGCCCTATAGGAGGAGCGCAGGTGTGGAATTGGAAGGATCCCAAGTCTCATTCTAACCCCATTCTTTACCAGCTGAAGAGAAAACTTTGACTTTCTTATCTACCACATGAAGACAGTAATAACAACTAGCCTGAGAGGTTTTTGTGATGATTAGTGATATTATTAGTTAATAATATGTGTGAAAGTTCCCAGTTCAGTGGTCCTACTTCTCTGGGTCCCAGATCACTTTGTTGCATTGTGATCATATAACTAGGATACTATGACTATTAACACTTTTCTAGCTCTTTAGCTTTCAAAACTCTTCCCTTTTTGGATAGTAACCTAACCCAGTAAGTGGACAACATTCCAAATACAAAGAAATAAGTCAGTGAAGCCAACTTTCCAGTCTTGGCTGGACAGCCTTTTGGAATGCCTTTTGAATAGAGGACTATTATCATAGTTTGAACATCTGGGGATGGAACTGTCACACAGAGAAGGCCAGCACTCACTGTGTATGGAACCTATGCCATCAGGAAAGTAACTCAGAATTAAAGGGAACTGAAAATGTGGTAGGCAACATAGCTGCTCGCAATGGGATGAGCTTGTGCTGTGGAGCCTTATCTGAGTCTGGGGTATCAGGTGGTTGGAGAAGGAAAGGCAGGGAGGATCAGATAGGTCAAGGATATAGATTCATTCCTTCCCTGCACTGGTGTCATGATGGGTGAAGGGGATGAGCTAGACAAGGCCAGGAATGGATGGAGTAAGGAAGGGCGTGGAGATCCCAGAAACATGAGCTCAGATAAGAGGCATAAAATGTTGGAGTCCTACTCAGGATGGTGAATCAGAGACTAGGAAATGTCACAAAGAACCTGGAAGTGGGTCCTACTTGACCCCTTGTCCTGTGAAAACTTTCTGCATGCTGCCTCATTAAACAAGGTACTTTCATGGACTAAGGGCTGGAAAATGTCTATGTGTCCCCCGCTGGACAGAGGAGCAGGGGCAGGACAGAGTGTGGAAGGTGATGAGTGGTGTTGAGGCTGGAAGCAAGGCTGAGGATGTGAGGTAGGGCTGCCAGAGGTCCCCACAGGCTAATGGTGGAGGTGTGTGCACAGGTTCACAAATATGCTCACACCCATCAAGGTTGAATGTAGTGAGATCTGCGAGAAGTCTGTCACAGCAATCCAAGTGTGGACTGAGGGTAGAGACAATGTTATATGCCCTATCATTGGCTGATGGGATAGATGGGCTGTGGGAGAATGAACAAACTCAAAGAAGACTCATATGTCACTGAGCAACTAGAATGTGAAGAAATCACAGTCAGCTGAGATGGGGAGCCTGCACCTGGAGGAGAGATACTGAGTTTGAGAGAAGCACAAGACACACTGGTGGAGGGGCTGTAGTTGAATATATGAGTCCGGCCTCAGTATGGGGCCAATTCTATCCCGTCTTCTTCCACCTCTCCTCTGCAAAGAACTAATAGCTATATTTTAGAGTCTCCACCAGCCACTGTGCAGGTCTCTAGCATGGCACAATTATTTGAAATAGCTTTGTTGAGATATAATTCACCTATCATATAGTTCACACATCTAAAATGGACATTTGGATGGTTTTAATATATTCATAGACTTGTATAGCCTTTGCCCTTTCATTTTCAAAAATAACTTTTGTGTGAATAAACCACAATTTGAAATTAAAAGCTTATAAAAATATGGCTTCAGGATTGTGTATCTTTAAGATAGGATGGCCTCCCTACATTTCTGTGCTATCTGTGTGGCTGCCTGCAATAGTTTTTAGATTTACTTGAGAAACTGATGGGAATCTATGGAAATAAGTGATCATTAATTTTACTTTTTTTCTTGGCTCTATTTCTCTAGCATTTATTATAAACAAATCAGAAGAGAGTCTTTATAAACCTTGTACAAATATCTCAAATGCAAGGAAGCCAGTGATGGAAAATGTAATATCAAAGGTTAGACTATTACATATTGATGGCATAAATCACATCTGCTCATTAGAGTTAATTCCAAAGAACAAGAAGCAAAGCACAGAGATTTCTGAAAGTCTCTTGGGAGAAATAAAGTCATTGATACATTCTTGGTTTTAACTGTTTTAAGATATTGGGAAGCACATTGTCTCATTTTGACCAAGTGCTTCTGGTTTATATTGCAGACTGTTGGAGCTGGAGACCACCACAAAGATTTCCTCTAACACCTTCATTTCGGAGTCGAGGAGACAGTCCCACCCTGAGACTTTCCAGTGGGTTAGTGGTAGAGCTCACTTTACCATTAGTTCAAACAACAGTATGAATTATAACTGGGTCTGCAGGCTAGGGTCAGTAGTCTACAAATACTATTTTAAGGCTTAGAGACTTTTTGCCCCATGATGTCTTATGTAGAACAGCAATCATTCTGATGAGGCAAGGCATCTACCTGTTTCCCTTGGTTCTGTGGCCCTGAGTTGGTTTAGTGAGTCTTGAGACTGTTTTGTTAACATCTCTCCTCTGTTTTCTTTTGGAACATAGGACCTAACTCTGAATGTATTTACTAGTTTATTTGTTTCTCTTCCCTCCTAAGCTGTGACTGTCTGAACAATCTGATCATGTCTTACATGGAACTGCATATTTCTATGTGTGAACTCAAAAATATTAATACAGCTTTCTCACCTGCCAGGTTCTATTCAACTTGCTGGTGACACAGGCATGAGGAAACAGTGTCCCTGTTCTGCTAGAGCCTACATTCCACAGGGAAAGATTGAGCAGAGGGAAAAACAAGCAAATAAAGAAAGAACCAAAGACACATTGTGGGGAAATTACTCCAGAGGAAGGGAACAGGAAGTGGCAGAGCAGTTGGAGGGCTGAATTTGATTGCTAGCATGAGTGGTCAGAGAAGTCATCTCCACTAGAGGGACATTCACATAGAGAAATAAAAAAGTGAAGGAGGAGTGATGCCTGTTGGGGGAAAACAAGTGGAAAGACTCTAAGGCAGAAGCTTGTATGGTGAGTTAGAAAGAGGGTAATTAGTCCAGCAAGGAACAGAGCTGGGACAAAGTCAGTGAGTTAGAAGATGTGGAAACAAAGGTTGTAGGGAGTCTTTTTCAGGGTTCTGCAGGCCATTGTAAGAATTTGGGACAGAGGCACTTAAACAGAAGGATCACATAATCCCAGTTTGTTTTAAAAAGCTCCCTCTTGCTGCTCTGTTGAAAATGGATTATAAAGAGCAGAGATAGGAAGCTGGGAGACTAACCAAAAGGTTCCTGCAGGAATCCATCTCAGTAAAGACAAATACATCCATCCAGTTCATCATATCTAAGCTCCACATTTTTCATTGCTTACATTCCAATTCACCTATAACTCCTCTTGGCTGTACCATGCAAATATGCCCAGGAGCTGATCACCCCTTATCACCTCTATCACTCCCAGTTCTAAGGTAGACTTATGTCTCATCTCATCATTGCAATTGGCTTCCCAGACTAAATTCTGCCTATAGTTTTCTCTTAACATATCAGCCAATAGTCCTATTAAAGTAAAAGTCAAAGGAGTGATGTCACTGTAAATATCAAGGAACTCCATAACTCTTGTCTTTTCACTAAAGCAACAATTAAGTTGGCTTACTATGATCAGCTTTTCCAAACTACGGATCTAAAGCAACATCTAAGGGAATGCTTCACAAAGAAAGTAACTCCTAAGTATTCCACCACTTCCCAGATTGGTTGTAGCTGTGGAGATGGCAACCCCTGTTGCTGATATAGGTGTTATTCTCAAAGAATTATAGTTTAAGTGTGGTGGTTCTCTGAGGTTTTAGTCAGGGGATTGTCTTTGTTTCACCTGCCTCAGAACTTTCTCAGGGCTAGAACAGTTTCTAGACTGACATTTTATAAGGCATTTAAGGCAAATATACTAGCTGCAGTTGCCTGGGGCCAGGGATAATAGATGGTAGAAGCAGCACAGTTTGGAAATATTTGGAAGAGCTGGAAGAAACACATAAGTATGTGAATAGGCTTTGAAAAGCTTCACATATATCATGAAATCTAAAAGTCCATACAAATGACCAGGACGGGGCATATGCTGAGAAAAGACTTAGGGAGACTCTTAACTTTTGATTCATCTTTAGGGTTTGTTCAAGCTGGATGGGAAGGCTAAGTGAATGTAAATGGTCTTACCATGCACTAAATGAGTCCACACACAGCTGATTTGCAAAGAATTGAGGAGTATTTCATTATATCAGTGTCAGACATTCAAAGAAATTGCTGATGAATCACCAGTTGTCCACTAAGCCAGCAGAACTAAGACTTCAGTAGTGACTACATGCAACAAAGAATACAGTCTTTACAAAAAATTCAGAAGTGTCAGGAATCAAATAATGACAATCTACCAACAAACACCACCAACAAAACCTGGGGAGGGGAGATCGTGATTTCCAAAGTTTCACATAATGATATTAAAAATATCTAATATTCAATAAAAAAGTGACATTTTCAGAGACAGAAAGAATCATCCACACAAATGGAAAAAAAGGGAATAGATATTGTCCCTGAGGAAGCATTGACACTGGTTTTACTATTAAAATATATTAAATAGATGATCTTAAAATCATGAGCTAAAGGAAAACTATAGAACAAATAATTCAAAGAAAACCAAGGAAACAATGTCTAAAGAAATGGAGAACATTAACAAACATATTGAAAATACAAAAGAAGTCAGAGTGTAATTCTGGAGCTAAAAAGTACTAGAGTTGAAATAAAAAATTGACTAGAATGATTTGAGCAGGAAGAATAAATAAAGAATCCTCAAATTTGAAGATACCTCAATTTAGATTATTTAGTCTGAGAAGGGAAAAGAAAAAAATGATCAAACATTCAGATGCTAGGAGATCTGTGGAACACCATAAAAGATTCAAACAAGTGCACAATGGAAGTTTCAGAAGAAGAGGAATGAGAACAACACAGAAAAGACATTTGATGAAATCCCCAAATTCTCCAAATTTGATGAATAACTCGAATTCTCATATCTGAAAATCTTAGTAGACTCCAAGTAGGATAAAATAA
The DNA here is from genome assembly GCF_048772815.1 of Callospermophilus lateralis. Classification (NCBI taxonomy): domain Eukaryota; kingdom Metazoa; phylum Chordata; class Mammalia; order Rodentia; family Sciuridae; genus Callospermophilus; species Callospermophilus lateralis. Next base: position 100,713,836 of record NC_135305.1, read on the forward strand.
TGATATTCATTCTATAACACATTACATTCAGACACTCAGAAGACAAAGTCAAAGAAAGAACTTTGAAAGTAGCATTTGAGAAGCAACTTGTCCCATTCATAGACAAAGGAGGATCCTCAATAAAATAACAGTCAATCTCATCAGCAAACATGAGGCCAGAAAGAAATGAGATGATACTATTAAAGTACTGATAGAAAAACCTATTGACCCAGAATTCTGCCAGGCAAAATTATTTTTCAGGAATAAAGGAGAAATTAAAACATTCCCAATTGATAAAAAATCAAAGGAGTTCATCACTAAAAGGACTACACTATAAGAAATGCTGAAGGAATTCCTTCAAGGTGAAATAAAAGGACATCTGACAGTTACTCAAAGTCATATGAAGCAATAAAAAAATGCCATTAAAAGTACAGAGGTACACATAAAAGCTAATATTATATTTCTGGTTTGTAACTCCTCTTTTTTCTTTTTTTTTTCCTATATGGTTTAAGACTCAAGTGTATAAAGCAATATATATTTATATTAATGGACATTCAATGTATAAAGATGTAATTTGGAGCAGTAATAGTGATGGAACTATACAATAGCAGTTTTATATGCAATTGAGGCTAAGTCATTTTTAATTCAAGGTACATTATTATAAATTTGAGTTGTTAATCATATTCTCTGGATTACATAGTAGGAAATAATTAGAGAAAAATAAAAATATTTTATTAAGAAAACAAGTAAAAACTATATAGAAAAGAATGTAAAATAGCATCAAATGGACTATAAAAATAAAAAAAAATGAGGCAGTAATGAAGGAAGGGATTGGGACATAAATTATATGTGTATTTGTATATATAAACCAAAGAGAATATAAATAATATAAATTGGATAATAATATAAAATAATATAAAATTGGAGAAGGAAGGCCTTCTTTGATAATAATTTCTTTAAGTATAGATGGAGTAAACTATTCATTTAAAGGCAAAAATATGTAATATGTACTTAAAATGATTTAACAATATGCCCTCTACAAGAGACTCGTGTGAGGTATAAAGACAAAAATGTTAAAACTAAAGGAAGGGTAAGATAGTCTTTGCAAATACTAATCAAAAGAGAGATTGGCAAAGTAGATGGGCAAAGCAATATTGGGCAAAGTAGACTTTAAATCAAAATTTATCACAGGAAACAAAGACAAAAACTAAATTTGTAAAAGATTCATTCACTAAGAAGATACAACAATATTGTAAGGCATAGTTGTGCATGCCTGTAATTCTAGAAATTCAAGAGGCTGAGGCAGGAGGACCACAAGTTCAAGGCCAGCTTCAGAAACTTAGCAAGGCTCTGAGCAACTTAAGGATACCCTGTCTCAAAAGAAAGGGTGGGATAGAACTCGCTGGCAGAGTACCCATGGGTTTGACTCCCAGTACTGAAAAAATAAAATATAATAATGAATGATAAACACACATGAAGCTAAAGCAGAACCCCCAAATAAAAGAATTGCAAATGAACAGAGCTGAACTGAGAAATGTACTTCTACAATAATAATTAGAAACTTTAACATCCCACTTTTGATAATGGATAGAACAGATCAAACAAATATCATTAAGAAAATAAAAGTCTTGAACAACATTATAAACAACAGAATTAACAGACATGCAATCACTACCACTAATGGAATATCCAATCTTCTAAAGTGCACATGAGGCATTCTCTAGGGTGGATTTTGTTATGTCACAAAACAAATCTCAATACATATAAAAAGGTTGAAAGCATACAAAGTATTTTCTCTGACTACAAAAGAATGAAATTAGAAATCATTAACAGAAGGATAATTGGAAATTTTGCAAACATATAGAAATTAAACAATACACTCTTAAATTAACATTATGTCAATGAGAAAAATACTTTAAAATGAATGGAAACAAAAACCACCACATCTAAGAATTATGAATTCAGTAAAAGCAGTGGTCAGAAGGAAATTTGTAGCTTTAAATGCCTATATTAAAAAAGAAGCTATCAAACAGATAATCTAATGTATACCTTCAGAAATTAAAACATGAATAGCAGTCTCAAACCAAAGCAAGAAGCAGGCAGGAAACATAAATGAAAGGAGACATAAATGAAATAGAAAACAGAATATTTGAGAACATTAACAAAATTGACAACTTTTAGCCACACTAATTATGAAAACAAGAGAAAACTCAAATAAATAAAATTATACATAACAGAGGAAACATTACAACTAGTTTCACAGAAATACAAAAGATCAAAAGAGACAATAAATTATTATATGCCAACAAATTGAATGACCTAAAAGAAATGTATACACTTCTAGAAACAGACAACCTACCAAGACTGAATCATCAAGAAATAGAAAATCTGAACAGACCAAAATTGTTGTGTTGAATTCATAATTCAACACCTCTCCAAAAAGAAAAATTCAGGACCAGATAGGTTCACTGGTGACTTATACCATGCACTTAATAAAAATAACACTGATCCTTTTCAAACTCTTCCAAAAAATTATAGAAGAGGGAATACTTCATAACTCACTCTGTGAGGCCAGTAATGCACAGGCATAAAAGCAAGACAAAGACACTACAAGAATATCTCTCATGAATATAAATGCAAAATCCTCAACAAAAGTTAGTAAACTGAACTTAGCTGCATATTAAGAAGATCATATGCCATGATGTTTTTAGTCCACTGTTTCATTTCTGTGACTAAAGGACCCAACCAGAACAACTGTAAAGTAGGAAAGATTTAATAGGGGGCTCACTGTTTCAGAGGTCTCACTCCATAGACAGCAGGTTCCATTCCTTGGAGTTTAAGGTGAGGCTGAACAGAAGAGTGTGGTAGAGGAAAGCAGCTCAAATTATCTGATTAGGTTAAGGATATGGCCCAATCATTTCTCCTCTAAATCTTGAATTATTTCACATGTAAGCTTTTGGGGGACACCTCACATTCAAACAATGACACATAACAAAATGGAATTTATCCCTGGAATGCAAATGTTGCTTAACCTATGAAAATCACTCAATCTAAGTCACCATATTACTAGAATTTATGGGGGAAATGTATGATCCTCTCAATTGATAAAAAAAAAATTAAAAAAGGGATTGACTAGCTATTCTGTATGGTGTACGTGATAACAGGATCTATGGGAGGTTTCATGGAGGAGAGGTCAAGAATGACTTCAAAATATCAGTGATAAAGGAGACTACCGATACCACTTCCAGGCCTTGGGTTGAGAGATACAGGGAAAATAGCAAACACTTGAAAACATGCTGGCAATTTGGGTTGACCCCGGGTCAACTGGGTGCTGGAGGAAGAGGCTACATGTTTTCTGATGAGGAATTTTGAAGGACATGCAGCATCGGGATGGTTCTGAGTTTGGGTCAGAAAGGTGGATTCGTGAGCAAGTCTGGGGGTAAGGAATGTCATAGTCTTTGAAGTTCTATTGTCACTTAGGGAAACCAGAGGCTGGCTACAGCACCCCACTTAAGGGAATGAATGGATATATGGATTAATGAATGGACTGTAGAGATGGCTGAATGCTTCCATAACTGGGCCTCAGCCTTAGTTAGAATTGGGACTGACCTCCCCTTTGCTTTAATAGCTGTTAGTCAGCTTTGCATCATCAGATACTGAGAAAAACAACTTATAAGGAGGAATGGCTTATTTTGCCTCATGGTATCCGAGGTTTCAGGCCATGATTGGTGGGCTCCATTTCTTTTGGGCTTATGGGGAGGAAGCATGTTATGGTGGGGAGCACATGGTGTAGCAAACTGCTCGCCTCATGGCAGTCTAGAATCCAAACAGTGACAGAAAGGGGCTTGAGTCTCAATATGCCTTTCAAGGGTACACCTCCAGTGACCTAACTTCTTCCCACTAGACTCTGCTTACTAAGGTTCTACTATACCCCACAGGTTGTGGACTAAGTCTTCAACACATGGGGCTTTAGGGAACATTCAAGATTCAAACTGTAGCAATAACAGCAAACATAATAACTGACTGTTCAAGTGACTTCTTGTCAAAATCATGTGAGGACCTTGGCAGATGTGGTCTTTCACAACCTGCAGGCATATGAGTGTGAAAAAGTGTGAAATTCTCTTGTTTGGAAAGTAAGCTATCTGTAGCCATTTTTTGGCTCAGTTGATCAGGATTTGGAGCTGGCACATCCTTTGCATGTATGTCAGCAGCCACTTTCAACTTCTCAAAGCTGCACCCTGGTCCTTCTGGGGAGGACTGTAATAGTTTATGCATTCTGTGTTCTGAATTTTCGGCAATGTCCTTTCTCTTCTTTCTTTTCAGAATTCTTTTTTTTGAAAAGAGAAACAAGCTGCTTATAATCATGTATGATCTTTCAATACAAACTTCAAGTGAATGTCTCAACTCCCTTCAGAGATGCAGGGCAGGCTTCACTATCTCAGCTAGGACTCATTTTTCCCTCTTAGATACTCTTGCCATCCAAGATAAGAACATGCCAATTTTTTCATAGCACTTCCTCAGTTGTTACATGAGTAATACATACATCGGCTTCCTTTCTCAAGGAAGGTAGGGGTCAAATGAAAAGAGCCAACTGTTTAATAACACACTTGATCTTCCTCTTTTTCTACCCATATACACCTGATACTGCAGGATTTCGTGTGACAGAGTTATGATTTGCCTTAACATAGAAGGTAAATTTGGGGTGTAGGTATTAATTAATCCTCAGAAAATTGCAGGTAAATTAAAAGGAAGAATTAAAACCTGGACAAGAGGTAACTTCATTAAGGAAATTGCATTGTCAGATATGCAGAAAAAATTTGAACTTGGTGTCTGAACACCCCAGGATGGTTGAGAGAGAAGGTAGGAGCTCAGTGAGACTTGACTGTCTCAAATGCAAGTACGGCTTTAGTGCCCAGGATTGGGGTCTGTTTCCTCTGTTCCCCATGCATGGCAAGTGTCTCCATCTTCACCAGAATATTCACACTGCTCCTTCCTGACTTCACACCCTGTTATGGACAGTACTTGGCCTCGTCTCTGAAATTCATATGTTGAATCTCTATCCCTCAAAGTGATCTATTAGGAGGCGGGGACTTCAGGAAGTGATGAAGTTTAGAAGTCATAAGGGCAAGATCCTTATGATGGGACTATATTCCTGAATAATAAGAAGAGAAAGACATTCCAGAGCTCATTTTCACTGCCTTGTAAGGAGTGAGAAGATAGCTGTGTGCAAGCCAGGGAGAGAGCCCTCACCAGGTAAGTAGTCAGTTCACACCTTGATCTTGGACATCTAACCTCCGGAACTATAAGTAATAAGCATCTGTTGTTGAGGTCCCAGTAGGCTGTGGTGTTTGTTATGGCAGCCCTAGCAGGCTGGAACAATGCTGCCTAGATGTATTTCCTTGGTGTCCACAGAGATAACTCAAAATACTTTCTCAGGAATTCTCTTGGGGTTTCTGAAAAGTTCTCTGCACTCCCAGGTTGGGCTGATCCCTTGGGATGCTCCCAGATCACTGGGTGGGCTATGCATGCAAGGCTGATCCCAGGGGGCTTCCCAGTCTCCTTGCTTGATTATAGAATACTCCAAGGTCCAACCATCATCTTTTAATTCTGTGTCTTCAGCATCCAGCATTGTTATGGTTTATATGTGGTGTCCCCCAAAAGCTCACATGCAAGAAGGTTCAGAGGAGAAATGATTGTGTTGTAAGAGTTAACCCAATCAGTGAATTAATCCCCTAATAAGGATTAGCTGAGTGATAACTGAAGTGGTAGGGTGAGGCTAGAGGAGGTGGGAATTGGGGTGTGGCTTGAGGGTATATATTTGTATCTGGAGAGTGGATTCTCTCTCTTCTCTCTCTCTGCCTTCTGATCACCATGTGAACTGCTTCCCTCTGCCACACTCTTCTGTCATGATGTCTTGCCTTATCTGGAGCCCCAAGGAATGGATCTGGCCTCCTATGGACTAAGACCTCTGAAACTGTGAGCCCCTGAATAAACTTTTCCTCTCTTGAAATTTTTCTGGTCAGGTCCTTTAGTTACAGCAATGAAAAAACTGATTAAAACAAGTATCATGTCTGGGATTTGGGACATGCTCACTAATTCCTTGCATGAAAGAACCAAGGAATTACAGTGGTAAACCAAGGTGAAAATCTGAATATTAAATTATCACAAAAGCACAACAATCTATTTTGGTGAAATGTAGTCACAGAACTGTTCTACCCTGGCCTTTTGGTTTAAATCAATTCATAAACCTGTTGATGGTCTACTTCACTTCATATCCTTGATGACTGCAATGTCACTGAAAGATAAACAGATCCTCCTTGGGAATCCTTATTTGAACTGAAGCAAGGAGAGATACATTCTCATGTTTTTGTTGCCCATTGGAATGTCATATTGGCTTTTTTTTTTTCACCCAGAAAGTGAGGATAACATCACAGCTTCTTGAAACTGCTATGATTTCCAAGGAATTTTGTATATATTTTTTCAAGTGGGAACAGGTTTTGTATCCTACGACAAATTTGGGGAAGGAACAAAATTCCCTTTCTTGCATTTCATTATGAAAATAAAAAGCCAAAACCAGATTATAAATGTTGGTAAAGATGGCGCCCGGAGTGCTTCTCTTCCTTATTTCTCTTGCTTATTAATGTGTGACTGCAGAACAACTCAAGACCACTTGGTGGTTGTTCCTACCCACTCAGTGGCCTGAGCAGGGGGAGCTGCAGACTAGTCTTCAGTGGCTGGCTGGGCACTCCAGGCTTCAGTAGGGAACTGCTGGATAGGCACAGAGGGCACCTACACACCTTCAGACCAGTCTGCAACCTCAGGTTGAGTAGCAGTGAACTCAGGAGCTGGAGCAGTCCATTCACCCTGAAATTCCTCCTTGGTCACAGCCTTTTCAGCAGCAGCCTGCTCTTCCTTTTCAATCTCTTCAGGATCTCTGTAGAAATACAGATCAGGCATAACCTCCCATGGGTGCTCACGGGAAATGGTGCCACGCATGCGCAGAACTTCTCAGGCCAGCATCCACCACATCAGACCCACACAATGAGCTCCCCTGTTGTTGCATGGAATGGCAATGTCCACATAGCTCAGAGGAGAGTCTGTGTTACACAAAGCAATGGTAGGCAGATTGACATAGGACACTTCTGTAAGAGGCTGGTGGTCAGCCCTGGGATCAGTAACCACTAGAAGACGTGGCTCCCCGAAAGCTGCCTGGATCTGGTTAGTGAAGGTTCCAGGAGTGAAGCGGCCAGCAATAGAGGTGGCTCCAGTGGCAGCAGCAAACTTCAGCATAGCCCGCTGGCCAGTATTCCTAGAGGATATGACACTGACATCAACAGGGTTTTCAATGGCAACAATGGCATGAGCTGCCAGCAGAAGCTTCTCCCAGGTCCTCTTCAGATTTATGATGTAGATGCCATCACTTTTCCTTTTGTAGATATACTGTTCCATCTGGAAGTCAAGGTTGGTGCCACCTAAGTGAGTTCCTGCTGCAAGGAATTTGAGGACATCCTCCTCCTTCATTTGTAGGACATCAAGGGCTCTGGACATTGTGACAGTCTCCCTTTAAAGTTGCGGTGGGAATCAAGAACAACGCCCGTATGGATCCCTCCCTGGGTAGCGCGGGTGCCATCTTTCCTGAGCTCCCGGAAGAGAAGCACTCTGGGCGCCATCTTTACCAACAATAAGCATGAAATGCCAAGGATGTACAAGGAAGTGTATTAAAAAGTGTTTTGAATGTACTGCTTCCTGCTTTGTCGGTACAGACCCTCATAGTAGCACACTACTGTCAGGAGCTGTCTGTGGACTGTGTGTGGACTGTTACGCATAGTAGCCTCATGAGGGGCTAAGGCTAGCATTTGGAACTTCCTGTGGCACTCTTCCCCCCCCCCCAGGGGATTGACCGCATGATGCAGGTAAACTTCACCCTCAAGCTCTGCCAAATATCCTACACAGCACCTGAGATGAGTGTGACCTGCCAAGATGTCAATCAACCCGCTGACTGTAAGACATCAAGAAGAAAGACTCCATCCTTGAAACTTTATTCCTGTCTTTGATGTACCCCCTTAAAAAAACCACCACAGCCATTTTGCCTTTGTCAAGTTCCAGAACTCATGGGGACTAGATCTATCAGGGGTTTCACTTTCTGTAAATATATTTCTAAGTATTTGTGATTTGTTATTTACTAATTTTTGGAGATTGTTAGTTTTAGGGTAGCTTGGATTATCCTGGGCAGGAAGAAGAACCACTTAAGGAGATGTTGGCCGTTGTCCTCCTAACACACTACTTCTTCCTAGATGGGGACAAAGTTCCCAAGATGTCAGGTTTGGCCAGCCAGGCTGCCCAGTGACCTTCAACACTGTGACATTGTGAACAAGCTGTTTTTTTAAGCCTTAGTTGGAATTTGTGCCACTTGAAATTTGTGCATAGAAGAAATTTAGAAAACTAAAATCTATATAAACCCATGTTTACTCAGTTCTACACTGTTCTTTGAAACTCTCTGGAGCCTTTCATAATAATTGATACGGTTTTACTTGCTTGTCCTGTGCTGTTTTCATGATGGGCACTGTCCATTTCCCTGCACACTGACAAGGAGATGGAATGAATAGGTCCTGACATACTCTGTGCATGGTTCCCTGCATTTTCTTTGGCCATGATAACTTAAGTTCACAGCAAGGAAATAAAGGTCAGGGGGCCAGTTCAATTTCTTGGCTATATTATCATAAGATCTTGGGGCACATTCCCCTTTCTCTATACATCAGTTTTAATCCTTATCTCTATGTGGGTCATACTTTACCTTTGAGACTGTTTGACATTGGAAATAAAGCCAGAGATCTTGTCAAAGATGCATTGTTATCATAAAAGATGCAACAACAGCGTTCCCCAGTGACACCTCATCTAATTATTCTAGTCTGATAATTATTCTAGTCTGTCATAGAATCATTGAATTATGTGTGATGTGAACATGGATTGCCCGTATCAGAAATACTGAAGTAAGGAAAGATGTGCCATGAATGAAAGAAGCCCAGGGGAGCTTCCTCAGCCTCTCTAGACCATGGTTTCTTCATCCACAGAACCAAGGAAAGTGTATTTGTGTCACGGTATGTCAGGGCTTGCACTAGGGCATGTGCATGACATTCCAGCTCTGGTCCCTGTAGAAGGTTGGTGCCCAGCTAAGGGCCATCTTCCATTATCTTCCATGCTTCACCACCTTCCAGCCTAGAGTCCTCATTCTGCACCACTGGGGGAAGACCCACTCTAAGTTCCACAGCCCTGAGTTTAAGGATAAGGTTTTCCTTTTCATGATAAACTTTGGTCAAATTATCTCCATTAGCCTGCTTTCTATTGTTAATAACTCAATATCACAAACTGAGTAAGGTTTAAAGGAAAGAGATTTATTTGGGCTCATGGTTCTGGAGGTCCAAAGTCAAAGGGGTGCATCCGGTAATAGTGTTCTTGCTAGCAGAGTCCCAGGACATTGTATGGCAGGAGACAGGGAGCACGCGTGTGCACGTATATACATGCATCTGGCCTCCCTCATCTTATAAAGCCAAGAGAACTCAATCATGGGGGAGAGGGGCCCATCCTAACGACCTTATCTAATCCTAATCATCTAACCAAGGCTCTGCCTCTAAACACCACAGTTGGATGTAATTTCCACCCTCTTAATAAAATATTTCATGATCGGAAATAAACTCCAACATGAGTTTTGGAAGGGTCAGCATATATTCAAACCAAAACATTATCTCACCTTTCTTAAATCTCAGTTTCTTCTATAAAAAGATAAAAGTACTTATTGTGTTGCCATGAGGACATCAGAACTACTGTGAAACATTTAATGTTCCTAAAACAACATATGTGCTCAATCCATGGAATGGATTTTATATATAATATAAACATAAATGAATAATTATAATGAAATACCTTTCAATGAGACCTCAAAACAAAACTACCTGAAATATACTGGCATTTTATTTTTTAATTCCTAAAACCATCATATGCCAAATGCTCTTGGTAATTCTACATCTATTTTTCTAGAAATGAATTCAGAGGTCTAATTGTTGGCTGAGACATATTTTGTTCTTTTTTTTTTTTAACTTTTAATTCTTGTATTCTCTTTTCACAAAGTGATAAATTGATCCTTAGCAACCTTAGCTTAAAATTGGGCTAAACATAAAGTATAAACATAAGTATATTTATATAATGTTTATAAAATCATAAACAGAAAATATATTTATATTTATAAAGTATATTTAATTACTTATTTATCCTGAGGCTTTACAACTATGGGTAATGAAAAATGTCGTGGGCCAGGTATCAGGGCCCTTCTGAACAGGACCAGATGGTAAATAGTTTAGACTTTGCAAGGGCATCTTGTCTCTGTTGCAACTGCTCAATTCTGCCACATTAGTGCAAAAGCAGCTGTATATAATACAGAAATGATAAGTGTGGCTACAGATCAGTAGAGCTTTACTTACAAAAACAGTGACAGACCTGGTTGGCCCATGGCTGCCCTTTGCCAGCTCCCATCCCAGACTATGTGGCTCAGCTTCTTACCAGCTGTGTGGCACAGGCATGTCCTGTTCTCCCTGTATCTTGCGTTCCTCATTTCCAAGGAAGGGTCAGTCTGAGGGTTCTAAAACAAATGTATATAGATTTACCTACCAAAATGCCAGGTGAGAACAAATGGAACTCATTCTGATCTTTAATGCCCTGGGAACAAAATCTGTGCTTACTACTCATGCTTAATTCTGGAGCAGGGAAGGCACTTTGTGTCCCTTCTGTTGGTAGTGACAGGGTGCTGTGTTGAGAAGAGTCTCGAGACTATCTGATTTGGTGGGGAGGTATGTGTTGATGTCTATTCCTAGATTAACAGTGTTTCTTTTTGCCTGTTATAACTTCTGTTTTTCAGTCATTTTCTCCTGACTTTTTCAGCTCATCTTTCTTTTCTTTTTCTCTCATATACTCCTTGCTTTCTCTCATAGTGAAATGTGAATTTTATTTTAATTGCTGGGATGGAGAGGAAACCTTAGTATGAGTATTTCTTTGGTGTTTTGTATGTTTTAAAACATAACTTTAATCTGGTGCTTAAGTAAATTGTACATTCCAATGGATTAATATGTTCTTTAAAAACAAGACAAAACTGTTTCTGGATATTTGTATATATGTATAAAAGATTGTCAAACTTATTTTAGGAAAACCTCTTATTTTCTAAGATCTGTTTTTTCATTGTCCCTAGAATTACCATGAAATGGTTAATTTCTACCTTCCCTGGTGGGATGCAGATGAGACTACAGCTTTGTGGCTCCTTCTCTGTGTCTTCCCATGCTACCTCCTTCCTGGGGTAGATGCCCTTCCTGCAGAAGGGACAGTCTTACAGAAGCTTCATGTGCAGGCAAGGGATCTTGTGTGTGTAAGGTTGAGTGTGGCTCACAAGACTGCTTTCTGCCACAAACTGCAGCATGTAGGGTTTCCCAAGATCAACCTCAAGTTCAAAAATCTGCCAGAAAGACTCACAGAACTCACAGAAAGCTGTTCCACTCGTGGTTATCATTTAATACAATGAAAGGCAAGAAACAGAGTAAAAATAGCTAAAGGGAGAGTGTCGTGGTTTTTAGCCCCCCATTTCCTCCTGACCTGTGAGAGAGATGGGGAAAGTGTGCCTCGACCAGGACGAGCCAAGAAAGGCAAAGGTCCACTGGCCGCCTGCACCCAGCCCTCCCTCGCCAGAGGACAATCAGACGAGCCAGGGAGATCAGTCAAAGATCTCGTTTATTGAGAAAACACACATAGCTAGTATGATGTACAGGAGCCAATCAGGATAAAGGTCAGCAGGGTGGGGAGAGTTCACATGTACACCCATCCTACAGGCCATAATGGGAGGCAAGGGTGGAAGGGTTCTGAGCTTATTCTAGAGGTCTTCTGATTTTTGGTCACCACCCACAGCACTGCCTCCTGGCTGATTGCCAGATGCCATCTAGCCACATGTGGCCCTGGGACTGGGAAGCAGGTAGCAAGTTAGGCTTTCCTCTTTTCTGGTGCAACATGCCCCACATGTTACATCATGCCCTACAGGAGAGATGTGGGGGCAGAGCTGAAAAGATTCCAAACACAGAGCTTTTGGCTGTCCTCTTGGTGGAAAGAGGGACAGGGTTAATTCCTAATGTGTGTGAGGCATGACAATAGTGGTGGGGTTCTATTTTAGTCAGCTTTGTGTTGCTGTGACCAAAAGGCTCAATAGGAACAATTTAGAAGAGGAAAAATTTCTTTGTTGCTCATGGTTTCAATTCATAAGTAGCTGACTCCTTTGCTCTATGGCAGAGGTAAAGCAGAACATCAAGGTGTAATGGCATGGCTGAATAAAACAGCTCAGGACATGACAGTCAGAAGGCAGAGACATGATAAGCAGACAAGCTCTGCTTGCCTAGGACAAAATATATATCCCCAAAGCACATCCCAAAGACCCACACCCTATCTGCCTACAGTTACCACCCAGTTAATCCCTATCAGTGGATAATGCACATATTAGGTTAAGGCACTCATGACCCAATCATGTCACCTCTAAACCTTCTCACATTATCTGACACATGAGCTTTTGGGAGGACCCCTCTTATCTAAACCATAACAGGTACAACCCCCTAAAGAAGCCTTGCTGTGCAGAGTTCTTACTGGGACTCCATCACCTATTCTTGAGTTGACTACACATGTATCTGACCTTAAGTCTCCAGCCATTCCAGGGGAGGAGCGGACACTGCATGACCCAAAGCCCCATCATATATTGTTAAAACAGTCCAGTGACCCAAGCCCCCAGCCTCAGCTGAACTTTGATGCTGGAAATACTATGTATGTGTCATCACACATCATAGCTGGGAGGGCTTAGAGGACATCTGGAAGATCCTACCAAACATTTTCCCAAGCCTCACTTCCCTTGACACAACTTTTAGAATTCTATGAAGGGAGTGGAAGGTAGGAGGAAGTTCCACACTTAGAGGAAAATGGAAATACTTAAGAAGGTCACACAGACCACCCAAAATACTGAGGCATAGCCAGAAGTTTAGAGAATGTCCTCTTCTCTTATACCTTGCCAGCACACTAATAAGCCACCAGTAATACTAAATACAGGTTAATGAAAACTTCCAAAATTGGAATGCAAAGAGAAAAACTAGGAGTAGTAATAACACAGGGCATACTATCCAAAAACCTTAGACTAGTATAAAAATGATCACATACATATAATTAGAATACCATAAAGAGAAGGAAAAAGAGTAAGAGCAGAAGAAATACTTGAAAAACTTAACAGTCCAGAAGTTTCTAAAATTCATGTCAGACAACAAACTATAGATCCAAAAACCTATACATATTCAAATTGTAGAAAATCAAAACCAAAAAGAAATTTTGAAAGAAGCCAGGAAAAAATATATGTTACCTATAAGGGAAAAAAGATAAGAATTACAGCAGATTTTATCATAAGACAATGTAAGTAAGAAGGAAGTGGAATAAAGTCTTTAACGTGTTGAGAGAAGAAAACAGATCTCAACCTAGAATGTGATAATCTGTGAAATTATAGTCAGCCATTTTTCAAGAGAGAAGCAGAAATACAAAACCAAGAATACTAGTTGTAAATTGATCTGCTTTAGAGGAATTTTAAAATAAATTCTTTAGGTGTAAGATAAATGATACAGGTCAGGAACTTAGGTGTATATAAAAAAAGGCATCAGAAGAACAAAAAATAGTAAGATATGTATTTGTTATGCTTAATTGATTTAAAAGATAACAGTCTCTATAAAGCAATGATATCAAGAATGTTAGAAGTTTATAGCATGTGAATAAATCAAATGAATTACAGTAGTTTCACGAAGAATGGGAGGGAGAAATCAGAAACACTCTGCTTGAGATGACTATGGTACTCATAAAGTAATAATGTTATTTGAAGAATTTATAGTTAAAAATTTACAGTTTAAAGCCTCAGGCAACTACTATAAAAACTCAAAAAAAGTGCAAATGATATGTTCAGAAAGGTGATATGGAATCAAATACAATGTTTAGTTACATAAAGAGACTGCAGAAAAGAGGAAAAAAGGAGATATAACCAATTCAACAAATAGAGAATCATTAAAAAGCTGAGTTTTTTCCCCCTCAATAATCATCTTAAAGATATATGGTCTAAATGTCCCAATTAAAAGTTAGAGCAAATTTAAAAATTGAGAGAGAACCAAACAATTGCTGCCTACAAGAAACCAATCTAAAGACCCCAATAGGTTAAAAGCAAAGTGATGAGGACAGTTATACTGAGATAACCTAATTAAAAGGAAGCTGGAGAACCTATATCAGGTGCATACAAAGCAGACTTCAGGACAAGGATGATTTACTAAGTACAAAGAAATACAGCACGTAACGATCAAGAAGTCAGTTTTCTGAGAAAACAGTATCAAACATGTATTCACCTAATAAGAGCCCCAAACACAAGGCATAAGTAGGTAGGACTAAAACAAGAAGTGGGCAGACCCCTCTGATAATTGGAGACTCCAGCTTTCAGCAGTGGATATATCAGGAGAGCAGAAAGTCAATAAAAACACTAAATCAAATTGATTTGGTCTTCACAAAGAGATACACTTAAAGTTGGAAAGAAAAGAGAGGGAAAAATGTACCATAAAATTCCTACCCAAAGAAGTTTGGACTTAATTATTTTAGAGAAATTAATCTTTAATGCCAAGAAAAACAGAGGAAAAACAGGCATAATTCTAAGGAGAATTTGTGCAAAATTTCAGTGCGATATTTTAACATATCTTTCCCATTAGTTGATAGATCAATTGGAAAAAGTTTAGGGAATGTCAGTAATGAACTTCACAAGTTTGAAATAATGTAGAGCCTGGTCCAAAAACTCAACTAGAGAATTAATATAAAAATGAAACAAAACAATTCCTCCCAGAACATTTTCAAAATCTGTCATAATATTGGCTCTACAGAATGAATTCCAATAATAAATTATAGATATTTAAGAAGATACCAATTCCAATTGGTATCTTTTTAAAAGAACAGGAGAATAATCTTAAGTACAAGAAAGGAAAGACATACTGGTGAAATGGTTAATAAAATAGAAATAAATGATAAAGAACATTTTATGGTTTGGATATAGTTTGAGTATGTCTGCGAAAGTTTCATGTGTTGGAAGCTTGGTTCCCAGTAATGTTGTGAGGTGGAAGAAAATTTGTTTACCCAACCTCAAGTATTTTGTTATAGCAACAAAAAAATCAGACTAACATAGAATCCAAGAAACACAATAGTGGTTATTAAAGAATGACAATATTTGACAATATTGATAAAGAAAATAAGAAGGTAGAAATACATTAGGGATGACAACTGGGCATGATTAAAGATAAATGAGGAATTAAAAAAAAATGATCAGAGAACACCATGAGTCATTTTATGCAAATAAGCCAAAAATTTCAAACAAAATGAAAATTTTTTTACAAGAAATATAACTTAACTGGAACAAACTCAAGTTTAAAATATCAGGCCAAGACTGTTAGAGATTAGCTCTATCAATAAATCAAGGAAAAATTAACACATTTCTTATATACTGTTACAGAATATAGAATAGTAAGAAAAATTATCAAAATGATTATGATGGCTAGGATAGTCTCAATACAAAATTAGACAAAGGCATTGTGGAAAAGAATAATTATAGGTATAGCTTATTTACTCAATTAATTTCATCAGAATAAATTTTGTGCCTATCATGTAGCTCCAAGTTGAAAAAATTGAAGACGTGTTAAGGGCACAGCAGATGAAGAACCCTGCTCATATGGAGCTCCCTTTGTAGAAGAGAGAAATGGTATATAGCAAAATCAATACAAGCAAGTTGGTATCATAGGGTATTGGATTGTTATGGTTTAGATATGAGGTGTCCCCCTAAAGCTCATGAATGAGACACTGTAAGGATTTTCAGAAGTGAAATGATTAGATTATGAGAGGTAAAGCTCATCACTGGATCAATCCACTGGTATTCATTACCTGGGAACTAACCTTAGGCAGACAGGGTGTGGCTGGAGAATATAGGTAACTGTGGATGTGACTTTGGAGATTATATTTTGTCCCTGGTGAATGGAGGTCTCTCTGCTTCCTGTTGCCGTATCCTTAGCTGTCTTCTTTTACCATGCCCTTCTACCATGATGTTCTGCCTCACCTCTGGCACAGAGCTATGGAGTTGGCCTTCTCTGGACTGTGATCTTTTTAGGTCATGAAAAAGTTGACTAGAATATGGATGATTAATTCAATGACAAAAACTATGGCAAGTCACAGGGGTGTTGAATGTGCTGTTGGTGGGAAGAGAAGTAGTTTAAAATAAGCTGGTCAGGGTAAGTTTTGTTGGTATGTAGCTTGAAGGAGGTGAAGGGTAAGCCTTGCATGTATGTGAAGGACCAGCACCCAGACAGAGGAAGGGTCATTACAGAGGTTCTTGAGTTGGATACCACCTGGTGTGGATTAGGAACAATATAAAAGTACCCCAGAGTGCCTACAGCAGAGTGAGTAAGGGAGAGTGAGAGGAGATGAGCCCACAGGGGCTTCTCAACAAGACAGGGACTAGAGTAGTCATCTGGGTGCGATAACTTCCCTTTCTTGGGTTTGAGCCAGGCTGATATTCTTTGGCTTTTATTTATTAAGATTAATGTGATGAGAGTTGGCAACAGTGTTAATAGGGTACAAGTTAGGAGACACTGAGTGTAGCACAGGTAAGGTGGGGTGTTTGCTTGGAGAATAGGGCTCTGAGGATAGCTCTGAGGAGGGGTTGGATGCTGGATCATTTTTAACTTAGCGCCTACAAGACGTACTGATGTGAAGTGAGAGAAAGATGGCTCAGGCTGCCCCCAAATTTCTCAGATTAGGCATTCAGAAATTGCCACAACAAATGAAAACAAGAAAGACTGCTGGTGTAGTAGCATGCAGGGGGCTGGATGATGAGTGAGAGCTCTGTTCTCACCATCCCAAAATTGCAATCTGTGAGATGCCTCGTGAAGGTGTCTTTCAGGCTGCTAGGTGGACTTGTTTGGAATACAGCAGGGATTGTGTGCTAGAGATGTAACCCGAGAATCATAACCTTATGGATGGTTTGAAAGTTTAGTCTTCATGAGATTATCCAGAAAAAAAGACAGAGTGTAAGAGAACTATAGATGGATACCTGGGTACTCTAGCATGAAGAAAGCAGAAAGGAAAGAGGAACACACCAGGAGAGGTGGAGGAAGAGTGGCCTGGGAAGCAGAAGTAAAGCTAAGAATGAATGGATTCCCCAAATCCACTCATTTCACCTCTGAACATTCAAGAATGTTCATTGTCTCACACATGTACTTGTGGAGTTTACCTCACAGCACAACCATAACACCATGGTAGATTCAAACAGGAGTCTGACAATTTTTAAGGTCAGACTTTCTCCACCTGGCAATTTAATAATCCAGATGGTGTCATTCCTGCACTGCCTGCCTCCAGGTCTCTGTGGGAGGGATGAGAGGCATAGGGTCTTGTACTAGCATATTTCATCGGAGTGAAACGCATCACTTCTGCTCAAGCTTACTGTCCAGA